>NC_056729.1:264871313-265171313 GCF_019279795.1 Protopterus annectens
CATGCATGTGACATGCTTCGGAATGGCTATATTAAATAAAAATGTTTAATTTAACATACAAACTGCACTTCATTATTAACTTGCATCCAAACAGCAAATGCACACAATATCATATACATCACCTCTATATCTTCTTCCATTATATTTTTCCCTCAGGAATGAAATATTACACAGTCTAAAATTCTAAGAAAATACACAGTACCATCTATTCAGTGGTGTAACACTCCAGTAAAATACATAGCTGCCTTGAGATAACAAATATAAAAAAATAATTTTTACTTTGTCTAGTATGTGTTAATTTTATGACAGATATTTTAAAAATGCAAGAGAGGAAACAATGTAATGTACATATAAAAATTTTAGTATATCAGCAGACTGTTTATCTGTATATTTCTTATCCTGGTGGTTGAAATGATCCAATGACTTCCTTCAACCATGAGTGAGGGCAAATGCATAGTACAAATATAACGGATGTTCAAGAATGTGTCTGCAACATATACATAAAGCATTACCAACTTTAGATGCAGTTCAACACATTTATTGCATCTGTTTTATATTTTGTAAGACTAAATTCTGCTGAAACTACAGCGTGATCATATATTCCACCTTCAAAATCCTTCAGTGAATATGTATAGCATTACAAATGTTTAATTTGAAAGCAATGCAGTTCTTCCTTTACTTCTCAGTACAGTACAAAGAGAAAAAAATACATGAAGACATGATTACTGTGTCCATTCTGAACCAAAGATGACTTATATCAGAATCTACAGGTTTAAGTCAGAGCTGAGCTCAGCTTCCCAAGATGGAGATCATCCTTATTTGGTGTGGGCATCATTGTTTAAGGCAGAAGTTCTGAAGAAGTCCGGATGGACAAAAGAGCTTGACTGTGGATATTGTGTTACTGTGGAGTATGCATTTTATTTTGTATATGCTGCTAATGCTGTGAAGTTTTTATCACATCATGGAATAAATTGTGTTTTCATCACCCGAGTGAAGTCCTTGTTTTTCCAGCATACAGAGAGTGTTCTTGGTGTAAACTTCCGACCAACTCACTGCAACTACACTTGCCACTTTTGGAGCTTTTAACCCAGTTACAGCATGGATACTAACTACAGTGAGGCTGGCTCTTCCTTGGCAGTACATAGAAAGGAAAAAATCACTTAATAAGGACTCCTTGACATTGTTGTGGACTCTGTCTCTGCCTCCACCTATAGTGGGTAAAACCTGCAGTTGCCATTGGCTGTTCCTCATACCATTCACTCACTTCTTCAGCTTCATCTCTTGCAGTTCTTTCAGCCAGCATGAACTAGGGGCCAGCCATTTCCCTTTAGCTGTTCTAATGTCTGTCATTGGAATGGAAAAAAAAAATTCTCTGGGTCTGGGAGACACTCAAGGCGATTCTTCTCAGGGTAACTGAGGCAAGAGACCATTACCCTAGGCAGACAGCCTTCCTTCAAGTCAGACCTCTAGGCAGACATCCTTCCTTCAAGTTAGTCCTCTTCTGCTGGAACTCTTAGTAAGAACATTGTTCTTCTGACAAAGTTAAAAAAGATAAGTTCCTAACCCTGACTAGACAGTCATTACAGGCAATAAATCCCGATATGCAGAAATCTTTACAGTTGGGAATTCCCAATTAAGTCACTTTTTTTTGAAAATATTTTTATTCATTTTCAAAAAATAAGAAGACGTGCACAGATTATTTATGACAGTGAAGTACTTACAAATTATTTAAACAGGTTAGCTAAAAGCAGTAAACAGATATCAACATTAAAACCAAACTAAAGTATTTACAAGGGTGTCTATCACTGACATATAATCGACTTTCTATACAATTGTTTCCTGATTATAATTTGCTACAGTCATTACTCTCCAATATTTCAGTTACTTTTTGCCATGCTGTATATAATGTAGTCCTTTCAGTTTTTCCTTTAATAGCATTCATTTCCATTTACAGTACTGCTGACAACATATTCCTGTATTGCTTAAAAGGTGGAGAAGCTTTGGATTTCCAGTTCGATGTAATGTTCTATCTTGCAATGGCTAGGAGAGTCCACAAGATTATATATTTTGTTCTTGGTACACAGTCAGGTACAGGTACATTAAACAAAATAAGAGATTTAGAAATCTGGAATTTGTCATTGAATACCATTTTCAGAAAATAATTTATTTTATCCCAGTATGGTTTAATCAAATGGCATTCATAGAACATATGTTGCCAGTCTGCTTTTATTGTTAAATCACATCTCCAATGGCCAATATTTTTCTTAAACATAAGTTCCATTTTATGAGGGGTTACGCAAGATCTGTGTATGAATTGCCATGCAAAGAGTTTCCAATGCAATGAACGTGATGTCTGCTTTGGAGAGATAAATCATTTTTTATCTCTATCATTTGGTACCTGCCCATTAACTGATCTATAATAGTCCTATATTTTGTCATTATTATAGGTTTTTATTTTGTTTTATAAATAGATAAGTATCCCTTTCCATTAATGGGTTGATTCATTAGTAATATTATATGTTCTATGAAATTAGGAACATTCTTTCTTATTGATGATTGCATTGTTTCTTGTTTGCTTAATACATATTGTCTTAATTCTTGTATATGTAGCCATGAACTATTTTCCATATTTAATTTCCTTTTAATTTGGTCTATTGTTAGAAGTTTTCCAGAGTTTACCAATTGATGCCAATATATTAATCCCTTTTCTTTAAGCATTTTGACTACTTCTATATCAAATATTATTATATTGCCTTGTGTGTATGCTACTGGATATAGTAGACATGACCATGCTTTAATATCAAGATTGATATTAATAAGATTTTTTTTAATTTTTAATGTATAAGTAATGTATTTACAACTTATATTTTTATATTTAAGTATCATATATTCTTTCATCAGCCATATAAAATTGTTTGATATGAAATCAGTATATTTATTTAATAGAAATCCCGATTTTAGTCAGATTGTCTCATGAACTAGCTTCCATTTTGATGTACATCTTGTATTTAGCCATAATGATATTGTTTTAATAACAGATGAATGTAAGTATACTTCTATGTCTGGTAAACCTATGCTACCCATATCCCATTCATCTAGATGATATTTCATAGCTATCCTTGGCTTTTCTGGATACCACAGGAATCTTATTATTAAACCATTTAATTGTTTTAGGTACGATTTTGCTGGTGGCAAAGAAGCTTGCATGACAAAGGATTTTTGGAAATATGATCATTTTAATTATATAGATCCTTTCTTCCACTGCAAAAAAGAATTTATTCCATCATTGTATTATATTTTTAATATTATTTAAGATCTCTATTTGTTTCGATTGAAGTATCTAGATTGTTAGTTACTATAATTCCCAAGTATTTGACTGTATTATCGATGGGGATATATTTATGGTATTTTTTATTTAGATCATTTTTATTAGTATTTATAAGCAATAAATTTGTTTTGTTCTCATTAAATTTAAGACCTGAAATTTTGTGAAAGGTTTGAATTGAGTGTCATAATGCTTTTTAAAGACCTATTCTTACTCTTTAAAGTAATTAATATATAATCAGCAAAAAGTTGAGTTTTAAGCTCTAGGCTGTTGTCTACTTGTATTCCTTCAATATTTTTATTCATATGTATATTACTTGCTAAGGGTTCAATAACTAGTGCAAATAATAATGGGGAAAGAGGACAGCCTTGTTTTGTGCCCTTTATTTTAATAGATTTAGATAGACAAGATAAGAGATCACCTTTAACAAAGTTATCTGATTTTGTTGAATCTTTTAATATAGTTGACATAATTGAGTATGCTGTCCCAGGTACACTATTCTTTACACATTTTTCTCATAGACATAATACATACTCTAGAATAGATAAGAGTACACATTAGAAAAGATTTAACCACTAAATTAAATAAAGTCAAGACAATTTCATGTCCATTTTTGGACCATAATAACATAACGTTTGAGATAGACTTATGTTTTAAAAGAAGGACATCAGTAAAAAGAATATTATCCTACATAACAAATCTCAAAGATTTAAGGAATTTTACATTAAAGAGACACAAGCATTTTTAGATATGAATCTTACTAAAGACGTATCTGAAATATATATATATGGGATGCATTGAAGGCATATCTATATGGAAGAGTGGTGGGATGATATAAAATAAACAAAAGCAGTGGAATATGGAATTAATGGAATTACAGTCAAAAGTGGATAATTGAAAGCTTGATATTTAAAATGGAAACACCAACTTAATAAAAGAACTGGAAGATACTAATAGAAAATACTCAGAGATGTTACACTTAAAAATTAAACTATGTTCCTATTCAATGAACTCTAAAAGCCAATGAAGAATAGCAAATAGGACTAAAAAATGATTAAAATGAATCAAATCAAGGAAATACATAATATAGAAACCAAAAAAAGAAAGTGTTTGATTTAGAAGGCATACTAGAAGCATTTTGGTTATTATTTCATAATAATAATAATCAAAATGAGAAAACAGAAACACATTCAATACTGAAAGCTTTTCTTTAAAACAATGTTAAAGTTAGGTTATTAGAGGAGCAGGTACAAGTAATAGTTAAGCAAATAACAATGACAGAACTTAAAGCTCAAGTAAAGAAGCTAAAATTAAACAAAGCTCCAGGTACAGATAATATCACCCCAGAGATGTTTAAACTACTATCTAATGAGGCTGTCGTTTAGTGAATGTCTTTACATCAGTTAAAATGGTAAAGACATCCCTCCTTCTTGGAAGTACATGCTAATATCACCAATTCTGAAACAAAGTAAAAATCCCAGTGAATGTTCATCATACAGACCCATTTCACTTCTTAATAGAGACTATAAAATGTTTATGGCAATACATGCTGCTCGAATAAAACAATTACTACCATTTCTGATAGAGGAGGACCAAACAGGTTTTATAAAAGATAGGAACACTTATGACACCATCAAAATAATTTTTTCCTTAATTGATTATGTAAATTTTACAAAAAACAAAATTAATGTTATTAGCTTAGACATAAATAGTGCATTTGATTCAGTGAACTGGGATTATCTATGGCTAGTTTTAGAAGAATATGGCTTCTCAAACAACTTTACCTTGTTAATAAAATCATTATATGAAAATTCATTGGCTTATAATCAAGTCACTTCTGAGGAAACTGTTTCTGATTATTCTGATTTTGACAAAGATAGGGCTTCTTTCACAGATTCCCAAAGCCCAACTCTCAGATTGTGAGGAAAGCTTTAATTCTTATCCTCCTATAGAGGAATTTTCTTTTAATCAGACCATTACCAAGATGAATGATGTATTTATTTGTTAACAAACAGATGTTCTCCCTGAACTGAGAAAATATATGTTACAAATGGCTGTACCCCATTCCTTTCCCATCCCTCCTATACTGCCAGCCCTGGAGGATCTGTTGAATGCTGCCTGCACTCATCCTGATACACAGCCATCCATCCCTAAAAAAAGCAGATAAGCTGTATAAGGTACCTCAGGGTAATAAATATCTGTTCTCACACCTTAAGGGAGACTCAGCTGCCATCTCACCTACATTTTATAATGTAACTGGCTGGAGCTCACTACCAACTCTCCACCTGATGATAAGGAGGGCAAAAAGTTGTACCACATGGATAAGAGAAATACCTTTCAACTGTACAGATTTTCACTGAATGTCCAGACTTATGCCTCACATTTTGGTCTGTTTCTCATAAAATTGTGGTTTTCTGGCAAGTCATTAGCAAATCATCGAGGACTGAATTCAGAAAATAATGACAGACATTTAAGATTTAGATTTCATACCCTTCAAAAAAAATTGTGCTACTGCAAAACCTGTTATTTTATCAACTTTTTTATGTTTGTAAGAGCAGTATTTAAAAACTGTCCCTATTCCCCCCCCCCCCACATTATTTATAGCTTAGTCTAGATTTCATGCTCTAAGAGGTTATTAGATATGATAAGAGAAGGTTTTCTTTTTTCCATGTTAGCATTCGGAATTCTGAATTACCAGGCATATATGTTAAAATGTATGCTATATCATATGGACAATAAGAGGGATTTGTCTTCCACTCTTCCTCTCTTCCTGTGTAAGAAAGCTCTATTTTAAACCAAACTGTTTTAATCTTCCATCTTAGGTATCTAAACATGCTTTGAAGAAGGTGAAGATATTGTGTCTAGGGCCGGGTCTATATTGAAAACCCGAACGTTGACTTACCCAAACACCTAAACGCCGACACGTCTTCATCGAACCACAAAAACATTGATCATCCTGAAACGCGAAATCCAAAACATCAATTCATCATGGATGGCCCTTCTGCGGTATATCTCTGTAAGGTAAGTGTGCGATAGTTACAGACCTTAGGGTTAGGGTGCGGGTTAAAGTAAGTGCATAGATGGCAATGTATGTTAGATTTAGTGTAGGGTTAGAAGTAGGGTTTTATTAAGTGTATGTGTGTGGATTATTTAGTTTGTTTGGGTATAGCTTTTTAAGGTAAGTGTGCGATAGTTACGGACCTTAGGGTTAGGGTGCGGGTTAAGTGCATACTTGGTGGTATATGAAAGATTTAGTGTAGGGTTAGAAGTAGGGTTTTGTTTAGTGTATTTATGTGGTTTATTTAGTTAGGTAGTATGTAGCGGGCGGTGGGATGGGATAACTATGATATTTCGAGTTTTTGAATTTCGCAGTTTTAGAGCATTCGGTGTATTTGCGGTTCACTGAATATGTGTCGCAGTTAGGTGTTCGGGTAAGTCAACGTTTGAGTTTTCAATATAGACCCTCTAAGGCCAGCCACTGTTACAGTGTTGAAAAGATATGCCAAGGTACATAACCTAAAGTTTGCTGAGGAAATAGAGTCTGAAATCATAGATTCAGCTTTAGATAAGGAGGTATTATTTGGCTCTTCTGTTGCCCAGGTTCTCAAACTGTATAATAAAAGAGGGAAATTAACTCAAGGAGTTTCTAAGATATTTAAAGTAGCCCAATACATATCTTATATGTCTCCCTCTTACATAAAAAAGCCAAATAAATCAGTTTTTGTAGCAAACAAAATGAAAAAAAGAGAAGACTGGAGAGTAACAATAAAAAACTGGGAGAGTTTTCAGAAAAAGGGATGGACCAATAGTACACAATGACTGTACCAGTGTTCCTTTCCCTTTTCCCCAGCCAATATCTCCACAAGTCTGTCCCAAAAAAATTTAAAAAACTGGCGTTCAACATTCCCCTTTGGCAAAACGTTGTTTCAGACTTCTGGATGTTAAAAGTAGTGCAGCGAAGAACTGGATACAAAAGCCTCCTCTCACAGAAATACTTTCTCCATCCTCCAAACCAAACATACAACTTTATGTACTATGTTCCTCATTCCCACTGCTGAAGGAGCCCTTAAGCTTTAAAGGTTGAATACCAAAGCCTATCCATGCTAGGAGGAGAAAGGATATGGATCCAGGAACCCATGGAGAATGGTACTAGCAAAGTTTGGCCTGCACTTAGAAAATTAATCCAGTTTTGTAATGCCCTGGAAAAGTATGTGTAGAGGCTATGAAGTTGCTTCTAGAATGCTTCTAGAGTCCACCCACTTCCAGTATGCCATCAAAGAAGTCAAGGCTCTAGTAAAATGTGTCTTGGTACTGACTGCAATGGATTTGTCATGGTGGGAATAATAATAAAACAATAACTGAGGACAACCGCCCAGAAATTATTTATCTGTTTAGACAAAGGGTGTCCCTTTTTTGCCTCTTGATAAGAATTAAATAGCTAAAAAGGGCTTAATTCTATCAAGATAACTGGGAGATTGATGGCTAAAGAAAACTCTGAAACCTCTTTGGGCATGAATGTGGGGGGGTTGTTCTTAGGGAGACCCTATCTCTATAGAAAAATCAGGTACAGTTCACTCACCATGACAGCCTACAACTTAGATGCTCTTCTTTCCAGTGTCAAAGGAATAATAAGTACAGTTTTCCAAGGCAAGAACCAATGTGCAGGTTCTAAAGGTGACAGTCAATTGTCCCACTGCATAGCCGAGATCCAAAGGCAGAGCAACCTATTTATGAGTAGGTTTCAGGTGTACAGTTCCTTTCAGAAACTGTTTCACAAAAAGCAAAAGAAAGAGCAGGATCCATGGGCAAACATGCTGATATGGCCACAAGATGAACCTTTACAGAGGAATAAGTGAGGCCAAATGAAACTAACTCACAGAAATATATGAGCACCAGTTGTAAATCATCCTTGAAGGGCCACTGGTTATTGGTTAGGCAGCAACTTGAAAACTACTTCCACTTACCAACACAGGATTTTCTAGTAGCAGGGTTTTCTGCCTCCTTTAGTATCTGCTGTTCATCCTCATGAAGTAAGGTATTAAAACTGACTCAGCCAGGCAGTCAGTTGAAGTAGACTGATATTGGGGTATACCAAACATCCCCTCTCTTGTGCGAGTACATGCAGTCCGTGAGAAAGCCTGTAGTCATTGCTCTTGACCAGTTCCATTAGAATGGAGAACCAATGTTGCCTGGGCCAAAGGGAATCACCACAATTTTCTTTTGGAAGGGATTCTTTTGAATCGTCAGAAATATTGTGGATATCAGTGGAAATGCATACGGGAATGAAAATGTGCCTATCTTCCAGGTTTGCTTGCAGAGAGTCCTAGAACAAAACATGTTTAGTTGTTTGCTTTGAAAGGAGGCAAACAGATCTATTTCAGGTGTTCCCCACAAGTGAAGATCCCCCCCCCCCCTTATTCAGTTTCCATTCATGAGGGTTCAGCCTAGCTAGATAGAATTTTGTAAATAATTCTATGTCATTTGTAAATATTAATATAATCCACAGGCTTGTTTTACAAATGTAAAGAGAACTATATGTCATGATTAAACTATATGTAGTACTGAGCTTCAAACATTTAACAACAGTGCACCCTGCTGGAAGAAAGCTATTAAGTAAAGTAGTTTATAATTGTATTTGATCTCAAGCTCAGAGACAGTATGTCTGGTCAAGGAAATTCTTCCTATTGTTTTAAGGCCGAGATAACTACTAGATTTTACATGTAAAGTGTCCTTTATTGCTGCAGCTTCCTGACAGGTGCAAGATTACAAAGATATGTTAAATTCTGAGTTCTGTGAACCTGGGAAACTTCAGCAGAGGTGTCAAGAATGATGTAATCTGAAATGACTCAGCAGTAAGGTGTATTATTAATTTAAGGGCCATCAGAAAGAAAGCACAGCATTTTGCATCTAGTCTTGGATCTAGTAAGAATATCCACTTACCAGCACTTGCTTGATCTGTATGCAAGTAGTATTTAGAACAGTGATTTCTCTTAGAGTTAGATAGGAATTTAGCCAGATTAGTCTAGCTGTTTTCTATATTTGTCAGACTAGCCTACAATATTGTTTTAAAGTGCTTTCTGAGATTTCTGAATGTTGTACTGTCATTGTGTGGAAGTAATAAGCATTGTCTTGTGTTTTTATTATTTATTATTAAATATTTTTAAACCTTTCAACTGTGGCTGTAATTTAAGTTCTAGAGTACTTGCATGTATTTACTGATACTGCACAAAGTCACTCCAATAGCCTTGCTGTTCGTCACACTTACTAATTGAATAATAATAATATTGCACAGTAAAACTGAACACCCTTTGGTAAGGGCCTTTATAGTAGCTGATAAGGGTAGTTGGTGGCAGTGGATTACTACCATATAGCCTGGGTGGAAAGGGGCATAGCTGTAGAACATGTGCCAGCCTTCCCCAGGCGTATGTGTGTGTTTGTATATAAACCAAATCTCAAAGTGTGTGTGTGTGTGTGTGTGTGTGTGTGTGTGTGTGTGTATGTGTCAGCTACTTGGGCAGGGACACGAAGCACTGGTTGGACAGAGAGGGTACTGGAGGTTTTGGCTTGACTACTCAGCTGAGAGCTGAACCCTATAGCTGTGCCAATGGGGAGTCTTATTGGAGATCTGGAAAGAAAGGGAGAAACCATCCCCAGACTGTGATCTCTGTGTGCTCGTAAGGGAAATTGTACTTTACTGTGTGTGTACTTGTTATCCTCCCAATGTGGAGTGGTGGTAGTGGTGACGATTGCGGCTCCTTGATTACTGGGCCAGTGCATGGGCGTCACAAGGGTCTTGAATTCCTCACTGCTGCAGTATCTGCACCCATGCTCCATCACCTTCATCTTGTGTATAGCTGGGATATCAAGCAGAACTGTGTTTGTTTTTTTACTGTATATATTTTATTAGTTGCTATAAGTCTCCTCTCTCAATGTATGAGCAAGAAATTCCTGAAGAAAATTTTAGTATGAATCTAGAGTTCCCTCCTTGGAAATTAGCCAATCAGCAGCCAGAGTGAAGGAGCATTTTGAAGCTGGCTGGTTGTTGTACCCTGGACAGGAAACAACCTATATATCCTAAGGGTACTGCAGCTGTTAGGAATTTGAACATCTACTGTTACAAATAAGTGCAACTTGCACAACCATACTTCACAATGCAATGGCTATTGTACATTGAGAGAAAAAAAACTTTTTCAAGGTGAATGAGCACATGGTAACTTTACTCAGTGGAATAGATATGTGTAGATATGGATTAGTTCAAAATTTGGTTCAGTCACTAAAATCAAAAGAAAATTTTACAATAACCTTATTAAATGTTGGAGAGACATTTTAAACATAAGTTACTGATAATAGCAGAAAGAGTTTACTTTATTCAACACAACCAGAAGACAAGTGAAATGGACTGAACTGAAACAATGACCAGTAAACTGAAAATTATGAAAACATGGGTGAAACATTAAGAGACAGATTCATTACTGGTATTTGCAGTGAAGGCTGTCACAGCTGTTATCCAAACTGAATTTATTATTTCCAAGCCAAAAACGTTTGACATACTGTTGAGAAAAGAAAAAGTAGACAGAGATATTAAACACTTGAAATATCACTTGGCACAATGCACATGATTAAAATTTAGGCAAGTGACAAATTAATAAAATACAGCTCTATAATAATAAAATCACAGCCCTCAAAGACCAAAACTTGCATGTCATAGTAAGATGCAGCTCTAAAAATACAGTCTTAAAGAGGAAACAGAATTGCCAAGGATTTCCCATGTTAAATGATAAAGGAAAATTAATATCTACTTTTCTAGTAAAAAAACTAATTGAAGTGGATATTGATGCATAGATGGCAGAGGTTTCACTCAGCACCTACACAGAAACTTTTATATACCACAACAACTAAATTTAGGATCTATACTGGAGGGAATTTGTCAGTATATGTTTGGATTATGGCTTAAGTATGCTGCGAAATGCAAAAGGTATGTTTTATTTGACAGGAACAGGTACAGACGCTTGTGTTAAACTGTTAAAAGATAAAGTTCATTCATTCATGCTATGTTTGATGAGCAAAAGTATATAGAAAACAGACTACAAATGCATGTTTGGGTGTTTACTGTAAGACAAGACACACTGCATGGTGAGAAAGCTTCCATTTTGGTGAATCAAAATGCTTCTTGAAGTCCTGTAAGCATCAACACCTGCTACTTGTAATAAATGAATAAGCAGCTAAAAGTATCAAAAATTAGGAAGAGAAATTATCAGTCCAGTGAATCACATTGAATGGACAGCATCTAACATTTCAGCAGTAAAACATGATAATTCGGGTAATGTCTGTAGATTACAGGTAACCTTTGAACTCTGCTGCTAATAATAAAGAAATATATCTGATACCTAGAGTGAAAGATCTAATCACCATACTGAATGGTATTACTGATTTAGTGTTAAGAGTTTCCTTATTACCATCTGTCTTCAGTAAATCCACTGAGACACAAAGCAAGATTAGCAGCAACGTGATTTTATGTAACAATTAGCTTAATATATATGGCAGAGTATACTGCATGTGCATGTTTCTATACAGGGAAAACACAGAAAAGACTCAGAGACAGAATCTATCAGCATATGTATGATGTAAAAAGAAGAACAAACTAAATGCTTTAGCTAAGCATATAATAGAGTTCCCTTCACATAACTAAGTTTAGAGTCTTACAAAATGTTAATAATGACAAGAAAGGGGGTAATTTAAAGAACTTAATTGAAAGAATTGAATTAAAGTGGATATAAGCTGTATTGCCGCAGTGCTACCTCACAGCAAGAGGTTCTCCCGTTCAATTCTCAGCTTGGCTTGGGAGTGCCTTCTGTGTGGAGTCTGCATGTCCTCTGCGCGGTTGGATAGCATTTGAAAGACATGTGTGCGTAAATGGGCGTGCCTTCGTTGAAGGTTGGGCGTTGAGCTGGCACCTCGGCGTTTCGTAAAAATCTACTGCCAATCATTAGCGGACCGGAGTTCCGCTGTGGCGACCCCTTACCGGGAAAAGCCGAAAGACAAACAACAACATTAAAGCTGTAAGCTCATGTATACCCTGGACTGAACAACGATGCCTGCATTAAACCTGAGCTGGAAGCTCGCTCACTTAAATAAAATGTAATACTAGCTGAAGACTTAATTGATGTATTTTAAGGGATGGATTTATTTTTAATGATGTATTTAATTAGTTAATTGATAGTGTTTTTGATATAAAGTATGCATGGATATTTAATGTTTTACTGAAGACTTGAGAAAGCGTGGCTTGTTCTACGTGAAAGCGCTTGTCTAAATAAACCTGTTTTAAGCCATGGTGGTCATCTGGATTTTTTTGCTACATTGACTTTTCATTTTTGGATGATCTTTGGACTATTGCTGGTAATTTGTTTTTGTGCTTTTTGGCAGATTGTGTACCAGCAGAGTCACATGGCTGACAATACATCCATTGAGCTAGACTATGTTCCAAAGGTAAATGAATTGCAGTCTAAATGGGAAAATATTTTAACCAGAGGAGATAATCAACTTTTAACTATGAGTTTTGAAGGGAATCCTGGAACTCGTGAGCACAGCAGACCAGATGGATATCAGTTGTTCATGCAGAAGGTAAAAGATTTAGAGAATGACATTTTTAAGTATAAGCGCCTTACTTGGCAGAAACAACATTTGGAAGCTTGCCTTCACTTTAATGTGGTTCCAAGGGGTATGAGGGTTTTATGTATGCCTACTTACGGTGAAACCCACCCTGCATTGCTGAAGCAGTGGCAGCAATTGAACTTGGAAATGAGTGGAAAGTACATGCAGCTGCTCATAGATTATTTTGATCCATTTGAACTGAGCTTAAGCACTAGTATACAACAAAAATATTGTGACATTGTAGAGCAGTTTGAAGGGGAGACCTATACTAGTGCTTTGAATAATATGCATATGAATGTTGCACTGTATGAGAATAGACTGAGGCAAACCAAACAACGTAAACTACAAAGAGACTTTATGGATTTTAGCCTTGGTCATGTGGTTGTGTGAAGACTGGTAGAGAAGGATGAAGGCTGCCAGCCTAGACAAATAGAATTTGATACAAAATTCTGGCATTTGTAAATATAAATGTAAAATACATGCTTGTTTCTTAAATGAGAGAAAATACTGCAAAATGTGAACTTCAAGATTGTAGCAACATTGCCATCTGCTATAAGGAAAACTAAGTCAAGCATTTCAAATCTTTCTTTTGAAGTTAAAATTATTTAAAATCTATCCTTTGATATGTAGAGCCCGGGGTCATTCTGTCTGGACTAGCACATTCTTTCTATTGTTTTAACTTAATGAATAATTACTAGAGTGTACATGTGAAATGTTTTTTATTGTTGTAGCTTCCTAAGCAGGTGTTAGCTTGCTAAATAATGTAGCTTGTTGGCCTGGGAACTCCAGGCTAAGTGTCAAAGAAATTATGTAATGGGAACTAAATGAGAATGATGTAAGCTGGGAGAGCCCAGCAGAAATGTTTGTTAGTGATTTTAAAAATTATTGCTCAGAGAGAGACTGTAAGCATTTTGATCTTGGACATCTAATTCAGCACTGCCTTATGCTCTCTTAAGTAAGTTATCTTAGAAGTGTGTTTTCTTGTAGCAATAGCTAGGAAATTAGAAAAGATTAGACTAAGTGTTTTTCTGTTATGTCAGAACTGTACTATGGAATTATTTTAAGTTTCTGTGTGATCTCCGAACTCTTGAATGGCACTGTGGTATAGTAGTATTTTCTTGTGTTTTTAGTATTTATTATTAAATATTTTAAAACCTTTTAACTGTGGCTGGTTTATGTAGAGATAAGTTAAGCTCTAGAATACATTGCATGCTTATAAGTGATCCTGTACTAAGCCCTTCCAATAAGCCTTGATTGCTTAAGTTACACTACTAGTGGACAATAATATTGCACAGTAATAATTGGACACCTTTTTAAGGGCCTTTGGATAGCCGATAATTATTAGCTGGTGATGGCAGTAATTACTACTGTATAGTCTGGGTAAAGGGGCACAGCTGGAGAATCTGTGTCAGCCTTTCCCAGGAGTGTCTGTGAAGTTGTATAAATACTTATCTCAAAGTGTGTGTGTGTCAGCTACTTGGGCAGGGACATGAAGTACTGGTTCGACGGAGGGGGTACTGGAAGTTAGCTTGCCTGCTAGGTTGAGATCTGGATGCTATAGCTGTGCCAGTGGGGAGTTTTATTGGGGACCTGGAGAGCAAGGGAGCAACCAGCCCTAGACTGACTGTGATCTTTGTGTGCACTTAAGGTAAATTGTAATTTACTGTGTGTATTTGTTATCCTTTTCTCATATATGAGACTCCCTCTCTGGTGTTAGTGGTGAGGATTGAGGCTCCTTGATTGCTGGGCCAGGGCACGGGCATCACAGTTTGCATGGCCACGAAATATTTCTAACTTTGCAAGCTCTAATAACAATGATGTTAGAGTAGAGGATGTAGGAGCACCTACATCAAGTGCAACAGAAATGCCCTCACCAGTTCTGCTTACTAAAATGCAGGAGAAGTGTCAGAATGTTATTTCTCAATGAATTAATGTGTCCCAAACACCCTCTGAAATTGGTATAACTCCTTTGCCTAACCAGCAAGCTAACAATCAGGTCTTACAGGGGGCAAGACCTAAACAGCTTATTCCACTAACTCTTGATCGTTTTTTTACCATTACCAACAAAGCACAATGTGCAGAGACAACAGCAGCATTTAATCAGCAGAGGAAGAAGAAAAAGGAAGTTCTCAGGAGAGAGAACAACTCTGAACAGGAGACAAAGACAGTGAATAAACTTGAAATTAATTTGTCAGACTATAGTCTAACTGAAGCTGAAAAAGCTGTGTTAAACAGGGGCTTGACTTTCATACCCTCTGCATGTACTGAAGTAAGTGAATTGTTGACTGATTTAAGAGTGTTTGCTAGAAATGTGGCATTTAAATTGATTTTTAAAAATGATGGCAGACAGAGCAGTACTAGATTTTGTAAAACAAAAAGTAATTTTACACCTGCTATGCCATGTAGAATCTTTTATAAGAGCTTGTGAAAATGAAATTTATAATAGTTTCTATACTAGTAGCAGAGGCTCTTTTCATAAACTTACGCAAGATGAAAGACATGCCTTACGCTCTCTGCAGAACAATCAAGCCTTGAGTATAAGACCTGCAGATAAAGGAGGGGCTGTTGTTTTGAATAGGGGTGACTATGTTCGTTCTATGAAGGAAATGTTGAGTGTTATAGATATATATGTCCCAATAACACATGTTCAGTATCTGAAAATTGTTAAAAATATCAATGAATAATCATTAGCGGACCTGAGTTCCACTGTGGCGACCCCTAACCGGGGAAAGCCGAAAGACACAACAACAACAACAACATCAATGAATGTTTATATGATTTGTTAATGTGCAGACAAATAGATGAGCAGTTATATAGGTTCTTCACAGCTGATCACCCCAGGATACCTTACATCAAAGGGTTGCCTAAAATACATAAATGTTTGGACAAACCACCATTAAGACCAACTGTAGATGGAGGGGGCTGGGCTACACAGCCCTTTCAATATATGTGGAGAGTAAATTAGGACCTATAGTAAGGCAGATTCCCACTATTTTCAAAGATACGTCCCATTTTTTGAGAGACCTGAGGGGATAAAATGAAACATCAGGGCTAAGTAGTTGCTATATGGTTACCCTTGTTGTACAAAGTCTGTTTACTTGCATACCCAATGAGTATGGATTTGAAGCAATAAGAAGTGAACTGAAAGAAATGGGGATCAGCGATACAAATGAAATCATGTTGATTTGCACATTATTAGATGTAATATTATCCAACAATATATTTGTATATGATAGTAATATATATTTGCAGAAATGGGGGGGGGGATTGCCATGGGCACCCCCTGTGCAAATTCATATGTGAACATGGTAGTTTATTGCTGGGAAAAAACAGTATTTATTCAACAGTGTGTACAGTAAACATATTAAGATGTATAGACGCTTTGTCGATGACACTTTTATGTTGTGGGAAGGGGAGCCATCACTACTGTTTGATTTCATCATGTACTTGGAGTCTACAATGGATTTCTTGAGATTTACTATATCTTTCTCACTTATAGAAATAGACTGCTTAGATGTCTCTGTGTATAGTTTGAGTAAAATTAATACTAGGCTCTTCAGAAAAGACTGTTGGAACAATAGTCTCTTAGTTCATAATAGCATGCATCCTAAGCACATTTTCCCAAATATTATCAAAGGGCAATTGATTAGAGCTAGCAATATATGCAATGTGCAAACTGATAAAGAGAAATAAATTAATTATTTGGAGCAACTATTTCTGGAGAAGGGGTATGATAAAACTGTGTTTCAAACTGTAAAGAATGAAACTGCTGATAGCAGTAAAGGAATTCATTATATCAGTGTAAAGCCAGCAATGAATGTAACTGTAAAAAGGAACTTTAAGCATAATGACAAAGTATGTTTTGTTACTAAGGATGCTAGTGATACTAGCAAGGTTTGTAATATAATTAAAACTAACTGGCACTTCCTGATAATTGATAAAGAAACAGAAAATGTTATAGGTAGAGTGCCTAGTTTTGCAGAGAAGAACAAGAGCAACTTAAAACAGTTATTTTGTAATGATTGGGTAAAAACAGTGTGTCCCCACTGAAGCTTGGAACATATCCTTGCAACAAGTGTAAAATGTGTCAATATGTTTCTTCTGTACAATAATTTAAACACCCTGTTTTGTCCTTCATATTTCAGCCTAGATTCTATGCTACTTGTAGAAGAACTAGCTTAATATATATGGCAGAGTGCACTGCATGTGCATGTTTCTATTTAGGGAAAACACAGAAAAGACTCAGAGACAGAATCTATCAGCATATGTATGATGTAAAAAATAAAAACAAATTAAATGCTTCAGCTAAACATATAATGAAGTTCCCTTCACATAACCTTAAGTTTAGAGTCTTACAAAATGTTAATAATGACAAGAGAGGGGGTAACTTAAACAACTTAATTGAAATAATTTAATTAAAGTGGATATTAAAGCTGCAAGCTCATGTATACCCTGGGCTGAACAACTACGTCTGTATTAAAACTGAGCTTGAAGCTCGCTCACTTAAATAAGATGTAATACTAGCTGAAGACTTAATGGCTGTATTTTAAGGGTTGGATTTATTTTTAATGATGTATTTAATTAGTTAAATGATAGTGTTTTTGATATAAAATATGCATGGATTTTTACTGTTTTACTCAAGACTTGAGAAAGCGTGGCTTATTCTACGTGAAAGCACTCGTCTAAATAAACCTGTTTTAAGCCATGGTGGTCATCTGGATTGTTTTGTTACATTTTATGTAATCTAAAACTAGACTAACATAGCAGAACTACAAATGCCAAGTGCATGGGAAAAAGTTATTCTGGAAAATTCCTTTGAATCATAACTTACTTCCTTGATTGAGTGTAGAAATATGCAATTATTATTCAGAACCTACCCATATTGTTGCATCTCAGCACATTCTGTCATTACAGTACTACATGCCCAGGATTTCATCCATGCAGTTACACAAACAAGGCTATATCCATTGTAGAACATGCAGTAAAACAATGTCATACTATCATATTCCTTTGTTTCATAACAAAACAGTACTATGAGCCTTATCTAACTTGCAACATACTGTTGCTGTACACATCTTTCAAAATAAAAATTTTTATTATTTATTTCAGGCCTGCTAGTTGTTGCTGAAGCACCTACCAAGGGAAGAAAACGCTGAGAGAAGAAAAGGAGCCACTTTTGTGATTTTAAGTATTTTCTTCTGATTTTTTTTAAGTTTTATTGCTTTGCCCCCTACTTTTTGGCATTTTTCAGCTTGCTAAACTTTATATCTGTAATAGTGACAGTACTTGGAACACATCTAGAGCCTGTTTACTGATCTTCCTGTGTTGCACTTAATTTAAAATCGTTTTTTCTCTAAAAACTGCATTTTACCTGATTTTGGCCTAGCACTCAAGTGTGGGGTCATTTATTGCACTGTTGTGATTATTTTTGCTGCTTGTGTATCTCTGTTACCTTTAAACTACAACAAAAAGAAAAAAAAAATCTTGCTTTTTTTCCCACTTTCTGAAAGTTAAGAAAGTTCAGTTACAGATTTGCTGTTCTGAACTGTTTGGAAGTTTCGAGAAGGCCAGTGCTTGCTTGGGCTAAAGGGAAGTCTCTGTGTTCACCAGTGGGAGTGGTTAACACTGAACAGCCTGCCTGTCCCTGGAGGAGTGGTTACTGCCTAGAAGCTGTAGTTTTATTGGCCATTTTGGGTCAATTCTAAACTCCTTGATCTCTCTCTCTTAAAACCCTACAACTCTCTTTTTGCGCGGTTTTGCGCACTAAGCAGCGTTGGGCAGCGCTGCCTAAACAGGTTTAAACTATTCCAGGCTCCACAAAGTCTGCTCTTCACTTTTTCCCTTAGAACTGTTCAAACTCTCAAAGTAATCACTCTATTCTCTTTCTAAAGCCCTGCACTAGCTCAGCTCTTATAAGGAAACACTAACTAACTAAAGCACTACACCCTCCTTGACTTCTCATAAGTATTAGGCTCCCGATTGGTCCTTCCTGATCAAGTGAAAAATCAGTTCCCTTCCCTAATCTGATCAGTAAAAAAACAGTTCCCTATACTAATCTGGTATGTCCAAAGGTCAGTTTCAAGGTTACTCTCCAGTCCAGCTGGTGAATCTGGGAATTTTGAGGCAATGTTACAATTGCCTTATGTACACAGACAACCCTCTCCTCCTTCCAACAAACTCTAATACATGTGAGAGATGCAGTTACACAGCCAAACTGGAGGAAGAGCTCTCTCAACCCAAGACTGGCACAGTCAGTCAGCAGGAAAAGGTAACCACCCACACCACAAATCCAGTCTCACACAGACCTATTGCATCTGCATACCCAACACATAAACACACAAAAACATACTCGGAGGCTCTAAATAAAAATCTGCCTAAACAGCAAAGACCTCCTAAGCAGACATCCAAGCAACAGCCACCCCTCAACAATACCCACGAATCACATATCTCACAAAATCAGTGTGCCCCACAGTCACAGCCCTTAAGGCCAAACAACACACCAAATACACTTGTTATAGGGGACTCTATTGTCCAGCACACTGACGTCCCGCTCACCAGACTGAACAAGGAGAAGGTCACTGTAAGCTGCCTGTTGGGTGCCAGGATCCGCCACATAACGCAAGCACTCAGGTCACTCCAAAGCAAGTACAAGTATGACTCCGTCATTGTCCATGCTGGTGTGAATGACCTGAGATGTACCTCCCTGGACTACATGAAAAGAGACAGAGGAGATCTCTGACCATGTAGCCCAGGCTGGTGTGACCCTGACCTTGAGTAGCATCTTGCCCTCACCAAGAATGATGCCACAGTATAAAGACAAAATGATCAGTTTCAACAATTGGCTAAAGTATTGGTGTCATTCAAAGGGGATCCAGTGTCTGTCAGCCTCGGATGACATGCTCGACAAGCCACGTTGCTTCGCTAGGGACGGCTTGAACCTGTCACCCTTAGGCTTTCGTATACTGGCCAAGGCTCTTGCCACCCCCATAGTGCCTTTTTTAGGCAAGGCTCAAAGGACAAACCCACCTCCATAGACAACCCAAGGATAAAAAAACTAAAGGTAATGCTACTCAATGCCAGAAGTCTAAACCTCAAGATGCATGCACTCGAGGCTCTCCTCAGTATGGAGAAAATCGATGTCTGTGCAGTAACAGAAACCTGGTTCAAGGCTCCTGAGAGCACCCCAGCACTACCAGGTTATAACTCATACCATGCGTTTCGGCCCCAAAACTTGGACCGAAGCACAAAAGGAGGGGGAGTGTCTATATTCATCAAAGATACCTACACCTCCAGGTTAGTGGCACTGCACGAAGCATCAGAAAACATCCATGTGCAACTAACAGTGGGCAAAACTGCCTTTCGGTTTGTAGCCTGCTACAGAACACCCTCCCTATTACAGGAACCCCACTTGGCATTCCTGAGAACACTGGAGAATATGAAGGTCTCTCCAAACAGTATGTTATTGGGTGACTTCAACTACCCAAACATTGACTGGGAAAACTACTCAAGCCCAAACACCCTCGCCCAATGGTTCCTTGAATTTATAAACTCTAACGCAATGGAACAACTGGTCACCACTCCCACAAGAGGGAACAACATACTGGACCTGGTCATCACCAACATGGGGACTCTGTGTTCCACACCAGAGGTAAACCCCTCATTGGTAAGATCAGACCATAAACAAATTTCCCTGGGCATCCATATCCCGTCCCCACCCCCAGCCAAGGAAATCACTGTAAAGAATTTCTCAAAAGCCAACTTTGCACTTCTCAAGACTGAGGTGGAATCCTTCAAAGCCCCCGGGCCAGAGGATAATACAGCCCAATCCACAGAATCCTTTACAAATGCATTCTATGAGCACCTGCAGGAATGCATGGATCGTGCTATCTCAAATAAAACCAAGACTCACTCCTCCAAAAACAGGAGACCGGTCTGGTGGACCCCGGCTATAAATAAGCTATACAACAGAAGGAGGAAGCTACTACATGACAGAACAAAATCCCAAAAAGGAAAGGCATCTCTGATCAGTATTAGCAAGAAACTTCGATCCATCATAAAATCATCAAAGGCCAGTTTCGAAAGAAAAATTGCCCTAGACACTAAAGATAATCACAAGGCCTTCTTTAGTTATGTCAGGAATATGGGTGGAAACTCCCAGATATGCTCTGAATTGTTGCATAATGGTACAAAATATACTGAACCTACAGACATAGTCAACATCCTGGCAGACAGATTCAGCGCAAACTTCTCCCCACCTTCCCCCCCAAAGGAGCAAATGCCTACCCCAACTGAATATAACCTCCCTGACATCACAGATGCACAGGTGAAAGCTGCCCTCTCCAAAGCAAAAAACACAGCATCTATGGGACTGGACGGTGTCCCAGGCTGTGTCTTACATGAGCTCCAAGAAGAACTGAACCCTCACATTAAGTCACTGTTCAAACTTAGCCTTACTACAGGATATGTACCCAAAGAATGGCGTACAGCTACAGTGGTCCCACACCACAAAGGTGGTGCCACAATGGACCCCGGGAACTATCACCCCATAAGCCTGACTAGTCTGGTCTGTAAAGCTATGGAGTGTATTATCATGGAACTCATAAACAAAGACATTGGGAGCCTCCAGACACTGGACCCTACCCAATTCGGCTTTGTTAAGGGCAGATCTTACCTCTTAAACCTAGTTGATTTCTTTGAAACAGTTACCAAAGCCATAGATGAGGGCAAGGTAGTCCACCCAGCCTACCTGGACCTCGCAAAAGCCTTTGACACAATACCCCACTCAGGCATCATAAATAAGCTTACCAGCTTAAATATCAACCCCTATATCACAAGATGGGTTGCAAACTGGCTCAGAGATAGAACCCACATGGTCAGAATCGCAGGTGCCATGTCCGAATCCAAACCAGTTACAAGTGGCATCCCACAGGGCTCAGTTCTGGGACCTCTCTTGTTCGGTATATACTTCTCTGAGGTTCAGGCTAACACGGGGGGATTATGGCTGACAAAGTTCACAGATGACGACAAACTGGGGGCCATAATCGAATCTCCAGCTGACACAAGCATCCTCCAAATGGGTCTCACAGAGACGGATGCTTGGTGCCAGAGCCACAGCCTCAAGCTAAATGCTAAAAGATGCATAGTCATCCCCTTTGGGAAAAACAAAGTGCCCACAAATTACCACATAGGTGGTAATCCATTAAGTACGGAAGAAGTAATTAGAGATTTGGGGACCAACATAGATAGTAATCTCTCCTTTGATAATCACGTTGCCAAAGTGGTTAGAAAGACCTTCTATATAGCCCACCTTATCACGAAAGGGTTCGCATCTAGATCAAGAGAGGTCATTGTGCCCCTCTACTCATCACTCATCAGGCCCATAATTGAATACAATGCCCCTTTTGGGATGTACCTTACCCGACACCTGCAGCAACTGGAGAGACCCCAAAAGTACCTCACCAAGAGGATCATGGGCTACAAACAGATGTCCTATGCAGCTCGACTAAAGAAACTCCAGCTCTACTCAGTTGCTTACCGCCTACTCAGAGGCAATCTATGCCTGACGTACAAAGCCATGTCAAACCCAGAATTAATAGACATGCTCCACCTCAAAAAATCCAAGTCCCTTAGAGCTACACACTCCAGGGACTTAAACCTCAGCACAAAAATAAATAGGACATGCTGGAGGGACGGATTCATTTCCCAGAGGCTTCCCTCACTCTGGAATAGAATCCCAATTCATGTTAGACACAGCCCCTCGCTGACCCTCTTCAAGCGAAATCTGGACGCGTGGATGGGACATTGCAAATTCACCCCTGGGATCTCTTCTGTGTCCCTGCTAGACAGAGGCACAGTAAACTAATCTTAAAAGGGTACCTTCTGTGACCTACTTTACAGAGGCACAGTAGGCTAATCAAATAGGGAGGCGGAAGCCAAATACACTCTGGCTAGGCTTATAAATGCCCTAGGGCAGATGGCCTAGTATCTACCTATGAACCTATGGTCTGAAATACAGAAATACATTTTGTCAGTTGTAATGCCTGAAATAATTTTTTACAGAAAATCCATTCAGACACCTGCATTTTAGTTCTTTCCCTCCAACATTTAGCATCTGCTTATCCACAACTACTGCTTCATGATGACTGTAAGAAATATGTAACCATACATAGTTGCACAGCTTCTTGTGTGCAGAGTCTGCTTGTCCTTCTTGTGTTCGCATGGGTTTCCTAAGGGTGCTCCAATTTCCTCCTACACTCCAAAGATATGCAGTAGGTGGACTGGACACTCTAAACAGGACATAGGTGAGTGGGTGTGTGTGTCTATGGTATGGAAAAACAATCACGGCAGGGCTAGCCACCTGGCAGTGTGAACCTTGACTGTACATAATAGTCATTGTTTAAGTGGCACCACAAGCCCATGTGCAAAAATGGGAAAAGGGGAAGTGAATAGATGGATGAACATAGGTGCTCAAACCAGTTTGTGTATAACAGATTTCCATTAAGTGTTAGTTCTCCACCTTCCAGTTCAAAGAATTACAGTAGTACCACTATGATTTATTAGTCACTAACAAAACGCAAGCTCATCTGCAACCTGAAGAAAGTGCTGCAGAGACTGTAAAACTATGATGAGAACAAACAAAAATAACATATAGTGCTTAACAGAAATCTGTCTTTTGATTAAAAACATGAAAGCTATCCATTATGCTCTTCTCCCCTCCCAACCCATCTCACTTGAATGAAAGAGTTGAAAGTATTTCTTGGTTTAGTAAACTATTATATGTGTCTAATCAGAATATACTACTGGTGTCCTGGTACAAATTCTATAAATACCAAAGAGAGAATGCATTAAGGAAATATAAAAAAAAAATACACATGAGAGCGTACCTGTGCATTATGAGCAAAGCTTGCAGCTTATATTACCTTGTAATTCTTCTTCATGAGACACTCTAGTTGTGATTTGACATGTCATGCCTTCAGGTGAAGAAATATCTACTGCTTACACTTCAATAACACTTGCCCCTGCACTGAAAAAAATGTTCACAAAATGAAACAGAAGCTAGTTTTGATTTTTGGAATAAAGGAATTCCATCAGTACCTTGCAAAAGTTTGCCTGCCAGGCAGTAGCTCATATATCCAGTAAAGACCTCAATCAGTTGTTCACTATCAGATTGAATACAGAATGTCTGAAATGCATGGTAGCGCTTAGAGACTGCTGATAAAGTAGCAGGGAAGGGAAGACAGGCTACATAAAAGCCCTTACAAAACATAATTACCAAGAAATGCCAGTGAAAGCTAAGATGATAATTTACATATCAAGAACTAGCAAAAATCCCTACAGAGTGTGTGAAGATTCATGATATAAAGTAAGCCTCGTAAAGTGGATGAGAAGCTCAAAAATATACTGCAAAGGAAGCTCTGAATTATCAGCTGGCATAGATTGTGTCCTACAGTGAAGGAGAGTTATTATGTGGAAGACAAAATAAAAAAAGCAGTTAGAAAAACTGTGCAACCACCAATAATCAAATCCAAAACAAACCAAGACCACAAGGCAAATGGATGGACAGTTCTCCAAGACACTGAGAGACTTTATTAAAACAACAAACAAACGTGAAATCTCTGGTGCCTCGGATGTTAAGCCTTTAAAGTGTATAACTTATTTTTCCCATATACCCCTTAAATACACATATCAATTAAACAATTACCCACTTAAGCAATTAAAACAGATGAAATACTTACAAAAAACATTTCCAATTGCATTCCATATCAAGACCACCAGGGGACAAAGTATTGAATTTTAAAATAAAAAAATTGATTAATTTTTCCATAATTTCTTTTTTATATCACTTATATTCATGCATTCATTACCTATTTGCTTCAAACTAGTAGCTTGGAATCCCAATGGATTACCATCATGGAATTTTTGAAAATGAAGGGCTATAGGATTTTCCACCTTACCCTTTTTAATGTTCCCAATATGTTCTTTCAACCTAGCCAAAAAAACTTTTTTTACTTTCCCCTATGTAAATTTTTTACATGGACATCTTAGTCCATATATCACCCTTTCACTTTCACACCCTAAAACACCTTTTACCTGAACTTTCTTCCCATTAATTTCTGTGAAGCTATTATAGGTTCATAAGTGTGTACTAGGCTAATGGCCCTGGAGCCTTTACAAGTCTAGCCCATAGGACTACCCTGGCATCATGCTACCCGACCTTAGGTCTCAATGCTTCTGTCGAGTAGAGTCACTGGATCTGTCGAGTAGAGACACAGGGAGTGATCCCCATGGTGAATTTTCTATTTCCCATCCACTCATCAAGATTTCTCTTGAAGCGGGCCAGTGAGGTGCTCTGTTTGACATGTATGGGAAGTCTAGTCCATAGCATGGGCAGTCTCTGGGTTATGAACCTGTCCCTCCAGCACGTTCTGTTGATTGTGGTAATGAGGTTGAGGTCTCTGGAGCGTGTGGTGTGGAGGGATTGAGATTTCTTTAGATGTAGCATTTCTAACAGAGCTGGGTCAGACATGGCTTTTTAAGTCAAGCAGAGATCGCCTCTAAGTAGGTGATATGAAACAGAGAATAGTCGGAGTTTTTTGAGTCTGTCCATATAGGACAAGTGTTTAAGGCCTAGGATCCTCTTTGTGAGGTACGTTGGCAGCCTCTCCAGTTGTTGCAGATGTCTAGTGAGGTACATGCCAAATGGGGCATTGTACTCGACTGGCCTAATGAGGGAAGAGCAGAGGGAGACAATGACCTCTTTCTTCCTAAATGCAAAACCCTTAGTAATGACATGTTCCACATAGAAGGACTTTCTGACCACAGTGGCAATGTGGTGGTCAAAAGAGAGGCTGCTGTCAACCTGTGTTCCTAGATCTCTTATAGCACCTTCTGTGTTCAGTGGACTACCATCAAGGTGGTAATTCATGGGAACCAGGTTTTTCCCAAAGAGGATGACAACACTTTTTTCGGCATTGAATTTAAGGGCATGGTTCTGACACCAGTCGTTGGTCTCAGTGAGGCCTTTCTGCAGGATGTCAACATCACTTGGGGAGTTAATAATAGCTCCTAACTTGCAATCATCTGTGAACTTTGTCAGCCAGAGTCCCTTTGTGTTGGCCTGGACTTCAGAGAAGTAGATACCAAACAGGAGAGGATCCAGGACCAAACCTTATGGGACTCAGTCTGACTTGGAGTCAGCTACTTTCACACTGTGGGTTCTATCTGTGAGCCAGTTTGCAACCCACTTAGTGATATAGGGGTTGATGCCTAGCTTAGTGAGTTCTTCTATGATTCCTGAGTGGGTAATGGAATCAAAGGCCTTGGCCAGATCAAGGTAGGCTGTATGAACCACTTTGCCTTCATCCACAGATCTGGTGACTGACTCAAAGAAGTCGACCAGGTTGAGCAGGCATGATCTACCCTTCACAAAACCAAATTGTGTGGAATCCAGAATTTGGAGATTCACTATGTCCTTGTTTATTAGGTCCATGCTGATGCATTCCATAACTTTGCATATCAGACTCATCAGGCTAATGGGGCGATAGTTCCCAGGGTCTGCAGTCACTCCTCCTTTGTGGAGAGGGATGACTGTAGCAGTGTACCATTCAGCTGGGGCAAAGCTTGAGGTGAGGCTGTGATTGAACAGGGCACACAGGTGTGGTGCCAGTTTATTCAGTATTTAATGTAGAACACAGCCAGGGATATTGTCAGGTCCCATAGAAGCTGTATTCTTGGCCTTGGACAGTGCTGTTTTAACATGTGCAGCAGTAATACTGGGTGCCTGGCAATCTACTGGTATTGTAATTGGTCCTTGGGGGAGAGGGGTAAAGTTGACACTGAATCTGTCGGTCAGTATATTGGCAATATCTGTTGGCTCAGTATAGGAGGTACCACTGTGCAGTAGCTCAGAGCAAATCTGGGTATTGCCATGGAGATTCTTTACATAACTATAGAAGGCCTTGTGGTAGTCTTTACTATCTGCTACAATTCTGTTGTCATAGCTAGCTTTAGAGGATTTGTTGAGGGATTTCAACTTTTTGTTGAGGCTGATAAGGGAGCTTTTCCAGTCTTGGGACTTCACCTTATTCCGCAACAGTTTCTTCCTTTTGTTGTAGAGTTTATTTATGGCAGGGGACCACCAGATTGGCTTCTTTTTTTGGAGGAGAGTATCTTTGTTCTAGTTGGTACAGTGAGATCCATGTACTTGTGTCCGTGTTCGTACAGTGCATTGGTGTATGATTCAGCAGTCATGCAACTATTCTCCATTTGCATGGGTGCCGTGAAGTTAGCCACCTCTGTTTTTAGGAGCCCAAGGTTAGCCTTGGAGAAGTTTTTCATGGTGGTTACCTTTATGGGGGGGGGGGTTCCAAGGTGATTAATTTGTGGTCGGATCTAACCAGGGAGGAGTTGACTATTGGTGTAGAACAATGGTCACCCATGTTAGTAATGACCAGGTCAAGGATGTTGCTACCACTAGTGGGGGTAAGAATGAGCTGGTCCAGGGCATTGGAATTAATGAATTTCAGGAAATGTTGGGCAAGTGTATTGGTATATGAGTAGTTTTCCCAGTTAATGGAGGGGTAGTTGAAGTTGCCAGTATCAGAGTGTTAGGTTGGACCCCAATATTCTCCAGGGTGCTTAGGAACGTGGAGTGTGAGTCTTGGGACATGGTTGGGGACTTATAGCAGGCTATGAATTGAATAGCTGCCTTACCCAATGTTAGCTGCACCTGAATTATCTCTGATGCATTATGTTGGACTACCAGTCCGGAGGTGTGCACATCCTTTGTGAATATGGAAACACCACTGCCTTTGGAGCTTCGGTCCAAGTTCTGGGGCCAAAAGGTGTGGAATGAGTTATAGCCTGGTAGTGCAGGGGTGCTTTCTGCTGCTTTGAACCAGGTCTCTGTTACAGCACAAATGTCAATGTTCTCCATTTTAAGGAGTACTTTGAGTGAGTGCATTTTGAGATTTAGACTTCTAGCATTGAGCAGCATGACCCTCAGAGTGCATTTGTTTGTAGCTGTTATGGTGGTAATTTGGTCTTTGGAACACAGCCTATAAAAGGCACTATAGGGGTGACAAGAGCCTTGACCAGTATCCAGAAGCCCAGGGGTGACAGATGCAGGCCATCTCTGGCAACGCATCGAGGTCTGTCAATCATGTCATCCCAGGCAGACAGATACTGGATCCCCTTGGAATGACACCAGAAACTTAGCCAATTGTTGAACTCAATCATTTTCTGCTTGTACTGTGGTATCATTCTGAGTGATGGTACAATGCTGCTCAGGGCTGGGGTCATACCCACCTGAGATACATAATCTGAGAACTCCTCCATGTCTCTTTTCATGTAGTCCAGGGAGGTACATCTCAGGTCATTCACATCCACATATGTGTACCTGTTGTTGAGGAACCTGAGTGCGTACGCTATGTGGCGGATCCTGGAAACTGACAGGCAGCTGACTGTTACTTTCTCCTTATTCAACCTAATGAGTGGGACATCAGTGTGCCTCACTATCGAGTCACCTATGAGTAGTGTGTTGGGCATGCTGTTTTGCCTTAGGGGCTTTGGTTGAGTAGCACACTGTTTAGGAGAGTTATGTGTCTCATGTTTAGTGTTGTGTTGGTCGAGTATGTTTCTGCCTTGGAGGCCTCTGCTGTTTGGGTAGATTTGTACTGAGATCCTCTGCAAAGGTGGGTGTGTGATTTGTATTTTTATGTGAAGGTAGTGCGAGTGTATGTTCTGGATGGCTGTGTGTTCCATGTAATGTGGTGCAAGTGTTGACCTTCTCCTCTTGACCAGCTATTCCGGTCTTGGCTGGAGAATGTGTGACTTCCAATTTGGATATACAAGTGCATCTCTCACAAGTCTGAGTGTTGGGAGGTAAGAGGAGTGGGATGTCAGTGTACATGAGGTAGTTGCTACATTTCCTCAGGAGATGCCCAAGTTCACCAGGTTAATAGGAGAAAGCACAGGGAACTGACATTTAGACACGCCTGGAGGGGTGGACATTTCCTTGTAGAACGTTTAGTGCTGTTAGCACTTTTGTGTGCTATAATAATTGCTACAAGAAGTCTGGTAAAGTGCTAGACTAATAAGCTAGTAAAAGTGCAAGAGAGGAGAGAACTAGCAGATGTAAGGGAAAAATTGAGAGCAGACTTTTTGGCACTGCTCAGAAGCTTACAAACAGTCCTGGATACAACAAATCTGTATCTAGACTAGACTAGTTACAGGAAAGGCATGAAACAAGCGCAAATGTGAAAGAGATGGAAAAACTGCCCAAACGGCCAATGAACTACAATTTCTAAGCTAGAAACCACTCCTGTTGTGGTATATAGGCTACCTAGTGCTTACCACTCCCACTGATAAGCTAGAAGGCTTCCCTCCAATACAGAAAGGCTGGGGGGGGGGGGGCTCAGAAGCTTACAAACAGTCCTGGATACAGAAAATCTGTATCTGGACTAGACTAGTTAAAGTAAAGGCAGGAAACAAGCATAGAATTTTTTTTTTCTTTTTACAGAAAAGCAGCTAAAACAGCACTAAAAACAATTCAAATACAGTGCAAGCTAGAACACTTGAGTTTTAGCAATATTAAAGCAAATACAGTTTAAATAAATGCTATTTATTCAAACGGTATTCTGAACTGAATTAGATTATTGTTTTATTCAACTCTGAACAGTTAAAAAGTGCCAAAAAATATACTTATCAGGTCTATATTTCCAGATTGTTTGAGAAGCGCACTCAGTCAGAACACAGGTAGATTCTATTCATGCTTTCATAAAAGGAATTTGTATAGTTTTAGCAGTTGAAGGTCATGGCTTAAACGTAAGTGCAGTCTGTGAGGGAGATCCATAACAGAAAGGCAACCTTTATGTGATCAACATTCATAACTGCAATCCCAAGACAGACATTTCCTAAAACTAAATAAATAAATTCAAAACTACAAACCTTATTAAAAGCATTTCTGTAGAAAGGATTAACCCCCCACACCATCCTTGTATGGGGACCTGTACCCTGCACCCTGATATTTATTTATACTAACTCCTTGATCACTGTATCTTGGAGTAAGAAGAAATCCAGGGGGTGCTGCAATCCTGATCCTTTAGTAAAACTCATAGGACTCTACAGTTAGTGATCCTACATAGGGGTCAGTCACCAATGCCTTGCATTTTGGTCTAGTATTTTCCCTAGAAAGATGGACCTCCTTAAGCAAGTTTTTTTTCTGCTCAGTTTCATTTATTCTTCTTGTTACAATTTTCTAAAGAGATTTTGACTCGTTCTGCACACTGCTTTCAGTATTTTGACCTCATCCATGCTTTCATCCAGAAAACTGTGTGTGTAACTGTTTTTTTTTTCATGCACCATGATATAAGGGGAAACTACTACCCTCTTACATTGTGCATTATACATTTGACATTTGTCTCTAAACCAATTAATACATTCTTATTTTCTTTCTGTCAAATAGCTCTTTCCATCCATCTAATATTTACTCCAGCAGATCTAGCCCTTTTTGTTGACCGCAGTTGGCAGGGTTGATAAGTCAAGAAGTCAAGCCAAGCCATCAAAATCTCAGCTTGTGCAGTGACCTATCAATAAGTTGTATTAACTACAAATAAATATGTTTTAATAGGGAAAGCCCCCCATAGCCCCCACATATCTGCTACTTATATATATATATATATATATATATATATATATATATATAAGATTGGACTACCATGGAGGATAAAGGGGAATAGTTTGCTCTCTCTCTCTCTCTCTCTCCCTTTCTACACACACACACACACACACACACACACACACACACACACACACACACACACACGTGTATGTGTGTGTGTGCACCCAACATCCATGATACTAGCTAATCAGTCAGCTATTAACATCTTCAGATAAATGACTGAAGGAATATGTAATTAGGGAAACCTGATGTTAAGCATTTCAGTGCGTAATCCCTTGAATAAAAGGACCATACCACAATCTATTAGTGTGTCCTCTCTCTCCAAGTCTGTCTTCTGACAAGGTAACATACCTTTTCACTTTTTTCTTCTTCCTATATTGCCGCTATACTTGTATTCATTTCCCATTTTCCACTCCAGATCTACCCTTTATGCCAATCATGGGATGTTTAACTTATGTAAATTCAAGTGTTCTTTCCAATCTTCTGCTATACAAGTATTCACATCATCTCAAATTTACCACAATCTGCTTTATATATTCTCTTTCTTTTATACATACTTTAACACCCATTTGAACTCAATGCAAAATAACCAAAAAAGCCTATAGTTAACCATTTCCCATTTGTTTGTGCCCAAACATAAAGCTACCACGTACATTTAGAATTGTAATATATATACACAGCATATGCTACATTAGATGTGAGAGACAAGACAAAATCATATTTATTATCTGGAAAACAAGGGCATTTTAAAGTGACTTGTAAAAATACAGACTTGTGTGAAAAATAATGAAATGGATCATAAAATTGAGAAATCTATTAAAAAGGGTACAAAAAGTGGGGGTAGTGATTATTTTAAGAAGAGGGAGTATAGGTGTAATAGAATAATTTGGAGGCAGCTAAGAATAACAGGATGCAAACACAATAGTTGGTAAATGACCTTGCACACACAAAGGATGTTAGGACAATGGTGCATACATTTGAACTTATGCAAATTCAAGTGTTCCTTCCAACCATGTCATATAAAGTACTAATTTTAACCCAAGCTCAAAATTCCTTTACCTATGTGGACATTACTTTACCTTATAATCATACTTTTCTTCTGCTTATACCACATAAATTGCAATTAAAAATCACAGATATAAAGAATTGTTTGCCTGCTTAGCAAAAATGGATCAATTTATTCTAACACTCCTTGCTTCCTTCTGTATATCATATGTTCATGATAATTTATTGTTCTCTATTTCTTCTCTTTCTAAAATAGATTCACTATCATGACCATCACTTGCACATCTTCAGAAAAGTTTCCTATAAATACCAAGCCACACAGGTGGTCAAGTCTACTAATGACCAAAACCATTCCATGAAATTTGGAATACTAAATTCTGGCATACATGAAAGAAATATCAAACCCCAAAACTCCCTACTCCTCTGGATCCAGGAACAAGCATTACCATGGGTCCAGAAGAGGGCAAGTTTGGACAGTTGGTAATGTTGGTTTCAGACATTCCAATGTTCGGGATGTAGGAATCAGCAACGGGGACTCAGCCACCTATGTGGCAGGTAACAGATAGGAAACCCTTCAGGAATGCTACATAATCTGCATTCTCCTCTCTTTATTAACATACATGAACCTGACCACTCCGCAAACTCAAGTGTCTACAGTTGTTCCATATAAACATCATTACCTGTCGCTTAGGTTTCACTAGAACAGACCTTGTGTTCTGTGTCACCCACAGACACACCCATACACACTTCTAGAACTTTATTCCAACACACATGCTTATGTCTTTTCCTTCTCTTCCTTACCTTTGTTCCGACTGACTTTTTAAGCTATGTTTTCAGTACCTGCTTCCATTTCTTTGAACCCTGCTCTAATGATTCAAACGTACTTTGTGCATGCACCACAGACATAACATGCTTTATGTGTGCAAGGTCAGTTACAGACTATTGTGTTTGCATCCACAGTAGCTCACTAGGTTGGCTGTAATGAGGTGTACAGTTGAACACTTCCAAACCCTACAAATGATCCATAAAGCACAGACCATTGCATTAATATTTACTTGAAGCTGCAGCACTTTCAAAAGAAGCTCATTACTACAACCAATATATATTCTGAAAAAGTATCCACAGCTTTTATACAATGTGAAAAGGTTTGCAAAAGGCTTTTGAATTGAGCACAAGGGAAAGGGGGTGGGGTGTAAGGGCTCCCATTGGAAAAGCGTATACAGGGACCCCAGTTAGAAAATCAATAAGTAAGGGCCCCAGGGTTATAAATGTCATCACTTTAACACTGAGATTGCTTTCTAAAAATGAAAAAAAAAAAACTGTAATAGTGAGGTTTATACACAAGAACCTTGCTATAGCAAGCTGGCTATTACAACACTATCAAAACATGCTAATATTAGAAAGAAAGGAGAAAGAAATCTCAGTGATCTAAAATAAAGTTTTTCTCCTTCCTATAATGCCCCATTCAATAACAATCAGATGCCTTTTTTAATATCAGATAGGACTATCAGTACATTTGTATACATATCTTCACCATTCTGAATGACTTGCCTGGTCATCTCGCATTCTAGCAAACATAATATCTCTTGTCACATCTGCCCATCTGTCTCTACACCCCTTCTTTTATTATTTTATTTTTTTCTGCTGTTGTTTCTTATGTTTTTCCCTCCTCACATTCAGTCCTTCTCTAATATTATTAACTCCTTCCTATAGTCTTGACTTCCATTCTCCCCACTTTCTATTCCACTGTCTAAAAAGTTTGTGAATGTCTAATGTCTCCATCTAGGACATAAACATTCCATAATCTGTATAACTTCCCTTTAGTTTCCCCTTCTCACATAACTTAGTTTCCATCCCTACTCTTCCTAATTATCTCTACTACTACTTGTAGCTCTCTCCTGAACAATATACCAACCCCTCCCCCACATGTTCTTAGCCAACTGCTTGGTAAACCCTTCATGTCGAGTTTCTGACATCCTTAATCTTCAGATTTTCTTTCATTAACACATATTCCCTGTTCTATTTTTTTGTTATCTTGTTTCCTTACCTCCCATATTCTGCCCCTCTCATTTCTTCTACCATCACCAACCTATACTCTTATCCCATTTTCAACCAACCCTGAGTTAAATGGATCAATCCCCCCCCTTTTGCCTCTGACCTCAAGTACTATATGCACCCCAGCAAAGGTGCTTTCTGGCAATGTGCAGAATGGAGTCTGCAGCTAATAACTGATTTTTTTCCATATAGCCTTCTGCTCTCCTGTACAAATGGTACTGTGGCAACAGAAACTCTGTGCCAACTTCAAAAACTTCACTGTGGCATTTGCTCATTTATCTAAACCTGATAGTGTACATAGGATGATATTAGTCTATGCAGTATGTGTATTAAAAACACAGTAAACAACATGCAATGTGGCAGGTTTTAAGATAAGAAGAGAACTGCAACATGAAGAGTACAGGAAAAATCTGCCTACAAATCTAAACTGTGGCATTCTTAGAAAAAGGAAGGCTTCATTCAGTGAAAATCACAATATTTATGTAAATAAAACAAAGGTATGTGCTCTTATTTTTGCACATGCAAGTCAATTTTGAGGGTAAAATATATTACCTGTGCACAATATTGTTTTTTTTTTTTTATTATTTTAAATGACAGGTGAGGCATCACCTCTAAAGTCTGATCACATTATCCTAACTGACTTTACAACAATTAAGTTTCCTACATCTAAGCTATGGCCACGAACAAGATACCAGCAAGTCTCTCTCCAGCACTAAAACTTGTGAAACATACATTTATGATTCAGTAAGTCTTTCAACATAATATATTAGTTAGTGTATATATCATTAACTTTTAGTGGAAATGGGCACCTAGTATATCTGTGAAAAAGTTTATTTCTGGTCATATTACTTCAGTAAGCTATCTCACTCACAAATGTACAAACACACACATGCAGACACCTAGTTGTACAAAAACAACTGTAGTAGCATAAGAAGTTCACAATTTAATCAAACAAAAACAAGAAAACATGCTCCATACTGTCATCAACAGACAAAAGGGGATTGCTCAGGAAAGCTGGATAAGCAACCCTATAAAAACAAAACTGAGAAGTACAAGGCTGGTACATGAGCGTCATGTTAGCTCTCATACAATGTGGATAGTTACCTGGATTTGGGAGTATGCCAGAATCACTGCATCTGTTTCCAAAGACTATATGGTCCACTGTCTAATGTTGCCGAGTCTGTACTATGAGCACAGACTGTAGCAGAGCAGGCAGGGTACTGGGGGGGCATACCACTGCTCCTGGCAAAGCCGTTCACCTTAATCATTACGCCAACAACCACAAGTAGAGGGAGAGGGTAGCATGCAAATATATTCTGTCTTCCTTCCATTAAAGCATCTTGATGATCAGAAAATGGTATATTCATCAGTGAAATGTTGCAGCAAAAAGAAAGTAAAAGCCTGTGCCAGGAACGGACTCCATAACAGAAAGGGATGTAGATCTGACTATGATCCAGATAATTACTGTTCATTTAGTGGCCCCACCTCTAGAGAAACCAGCAGAGGAGAGAGAGAGGAATGATGAGGCAGACCTCAAACCACCAGAATGATAGCTATCAATCAGTAGTTCCACTTTATGTGGCCAAATGTCTGACTACTTTCATAGGATTATAGGAGATTACTAAGCTATCCACCCAGAGGTCATTTTAAGCAAAGCCATTTCATCCCAAACCACCCTTTGTGGGGCCAAAGTCTGACAATTTTTATAGGATCATAGAAGATTACCAAGCTATCAATCCCGGAGGTCATTTTGAGCCTGGCCATTTCATCCCAATGTAATATCATAGAAATGCTAGTCAATACCAAAGATTAAACACCAACTGTAAAATGCCAAAATGAACAAGCCAAAACTGCTGCCCAAACTGTAGAAGCACAAAAATAGTGCTAGGTAAAACCAAACAGCAACAAAGATAAAATGCAGTACTGCAAAAAGTCCAAACAGAACGTAATCCACCAAGAGTTTATTAAAGCGCTTTTCGTCTGCTGCTAATGGCAAACTTCTTCAGAATGAAAAACAAATTCAATCACTACCATTTTATACATATCACATGATTAATTATCAACCTAATTGAGTGCTCATTAAATTTTAAAAAGCAATACTAAAAGATACTAGTAGAAAATTCAAGTTTAAAAATTCAAAAATTCAGTATAAACTGGAAACTTCAAAATAAAAATGTATGTAGATTCAACAACAAATAATGCATCACAATAAAAAATAAAAATAAAAATAAAAATATAATATATAAAATATTTGTAAATACTATTAAATATTTTGCATTTACTTATTGTAATATATAAACAGTAAATTGTAGCAGAATATATTTATTCCTGTATTAGAGTGTTACAAAGTGTGTAACAGTCTATCTTTTAAGGCTTAACATACTAAGGAGGCTACCAATAGAGCAAGCCTCATTCAGACCAGGTGGATGGTAAGACCCCAACCTAATTTGCCAGTAAAGCTCTAAAACTAGGAGCTTCACTGCAAATGCACCTCCTCTGCTGTCATTACAAACTTGGTCAATTCCTATAAATTTAAATAAATGGTTAGGATATTCAGAAACATGTTTGGCCAATGCATTAGTGAGCTTGCATTTCCTAATGGCATACTGATGTTCATAAATTCTCTCCTTGAATTTACGTTCAGTTTTGCCAACATAGTGGGCAGTACAGTTTTGACATTGGGCCAAGTACACTAACATTTTGGAATTGCATGTAAACCTGTGTTTAAGTTTGTATTCACTCCTGTCAATTTTGAATCTGTTAGATTCTGTAACATATCTACAGTAGTTACAATTGTGGCATCTAAACATCCCAGGTGTTCTGACCGGTAAGTGTGTAGATTCAAACCAAGATTTCAAATTCCTCCCTTTTTTGTAAGTAACAAAAGGTAATATACCTAATTTGGTGGATACAGTTGAATCCACACTGAACACTTGCCAATTCTTAAGAATGATAGACCACAAAAAATCACTGTCTACTGTAAACGTGGTAATAAATCTAGGAGTGTCACACAAATCCGTTTGGTTAGTATCAACATGTACACTGACATCACTAATCATTGTGCATTCAACCTTGTTCTCTTCTACTCTAACTTTAAGTAGTGGCACAAAAATCTTGTTATCCCTTTTCATGTTGATCTCTTGTATTAGTTCATCAATTAACTGAGTAGGATACCCTCTACTTAAAAACATTGTTTTAAGTATATTACATTCAGCTGTAAAGTCTTCATCTTTACTACTGATTCTGGCTGCTCTAACCAGCTGCCCCTTTACTACTGCACGTTTCTGTTTGTAGGGATGGCAGCTTGTAAAGTGAAGAAAGGTGTTAGAGTATAGCGGTTTCCTATATATCTTCGATGTGTAGCAAGCCATATGCTTGTCTTTAGATAGGAGGATGTCAAGGTACGCTATTTCATTACTTCTAAAAGTAGAAGTAAATGTCAGAAAATCAGTAGAATCGTTCAAAAACTCCATGAATGTATTAGCTTCCGCTTCAGTTCCATTGAAGAGAACAAAGATGTCGTCCAAAAACCTGGTGTAGAATATTATTAAATCCGAAAAAATGGGGTTGTTAAGAATATATAGATGTTCCCACTGGGCCATTACCAAGTTGGCCACACTGGCTCCATAAGGTGAGCCCATACCAACCCCTGTTGTCTGCAAGTAATGGTTGTCACCAAACATGAAATAGTTCCTAGTAAGTGTTAAGTCTAATAATTCTGTAACAAGGGAAATGTCATGTCTCTTGGCCCCTCTTGCTTTTAACCTGTCACTTACCCATTCAGTGGCTATTTCTTGGGGAATGCAGCTGTAAAGGTCCTTAACATCTATTGTGAGCATGTTGTGTTGTTGATCAAATCTTAGTTCGTTAATTTTAGAAAGGAAGGACCAGGAATCTTTACATATCTGAGACTCAAGGGGAATGTATTTACTCAGAATTTGATCTACTACCTTAGCACATGCGTAAGTTGGTGATCCACGACTATCAATAAGTGGACGCATGGGTGGATCCGTGATGTTCTTGTGTATTTTAGGTATTCCAAATAAATACGGTGTCCTTGGGTATGGTGTAATCATATAATTGTACTGATCCTGGTTAATCCTTCCTTCCATCAACATCTCTTCTAGATGGTCCTTAATTACCTTATAGGCTCGATTGGTTTCATTTTTTGAACTCAAAACATAGGAAGGAGTATCCAAAATTGCTGCCATACGATCCATGTATTCGCTGTTATCAAAAACCACGACACCTCCACCTTTATCTGGTTTACATATACGTAAATTGTTCAAGAGTAGAGCACGTATGTTTTCAATTTCTTCACTGTTGGTATATGTGAATGTGTTTGTCCGGTTCTTAATATACCTCCGAATGTCAAGTTCACATATTAATTCAAACATGGTTAGAAGTGGATGTAATGGAGGGTTATAGGTACTAGGAATATGTAACCTATTATTAACTCGCAAAAGTTCGCCTCCTCCCATCATTAATTTAAAATTTAATTTACGTGTAAAAGTTTTAACATCAATGATGGCTTTAACTAAATCCATGTGGTGTTGTGGAACATATGTGAAACCTTTGGCCATTAAGTCTGCCATGTCAGAGGAAATGTCAACTCTAGAAAAGTTATACACTTTAAAGTCCCCCAAAGAATTAGTGGTAATAGAAGGACCCAGTTGGGTAATCTCTACACTTGGCTCTGCCTCCTCTATGTTAACTACAGTAACAAAATTGTTACTTAAACCCAAAATATCTGTTAACGATTGTTCCTGGATGGGTAAGAGAAATTCTGACGTTGACGCTGTACTTTGGGTCTTGCTCCTAAAAAATTGCCTTGACCATTGTTGTTATTGTGACTATCTAAATTGTTTTTATTCAGCAGTCTCTCACTTCTCCGTAATTCATTGGGGGGCTCAATTCTCTCCATGCTCTGAATTCCATTATCATTATCATTCTCATTAATTAGTGTAAGGGCCAAATCAGAGGGAGCTGGGTTAGTAAAGGTATGCGTTCGTGTGTGTCCATTATTGCTTGAAGTCGTGTTCCCTCTCCATGTCTGACTAGGTGCAGGTTTGGGGTACGCTGTCCCTTCTCTGTATGCCTTGGTGTCCCTGTCTAACTTTTTTGCTTTCACTGCTTGAAGTTTAACCAAATGCTCATCTATGTTACTAAACAGTTTACTATATTCGTATCTATAACTTTCAAAACTTGCATCGGTTACTATAGATTTATCTAATGCTGTTGCTTCTACATTCAGTTGATCAATTTGTACTCCATAATGTTTACTCATAATTTTCAACATTTCAAAACCATGTCTATCATACATGCTGCATAAATCAAGATGAAAATCAGAATTTGCAATAAGACCTGTAGGGTATTGATAATACCTCGACCCTTTAGGTACAATTTTCCTGGTTAAACATTCATCAAAATAAACAATTTCAAGTTTCAGTTTTTTAATTTTAAGTAAAACGCTGTCTAACTGCTTCAGTTTATTCTGAATGTCTGTACCAGAATTGTTGTTGCTATGCTGGGCATTGGTAGACGGTTTTCCTTGGCAAAATGATGGATTAATATTAATCCAGTTTAAAAAATTGGGTACATTGTTGTTATTAGAGCTTACCAAGACAGGCTCATTAGTACTTACTCGCACTGCTGTAGCCGTGCTGCTAGAAGACTGTGCTTCCATATTCCCTTCATTGTCTCTAGCATTAGTAGCGTTAACTGCGTTAGTAGGAAAGGCGTCAGTTTGATTAATCCTCCTTTGGTGTCGTGTCGCTGGTATGTTAGTGTCAATTCCATTCGTTGAAAGATCTTCAAAATATTGTAGTTCCACGTCGGCTGGATTTCTCCTCTGCCAAAAATGGTTTGGTTCAACGTCGGCTGGACTTCTCCTCTGCCTAAGTTTAGTGGCGCAACCTAACTCTATGTCATGCGTCACGTTAGAGACATCAGAGGTAGGCTTATCGGAAATAATATACGTTAATCGCTGTTCAGATCCTGGATTTATTGTATCACACGGAATACAGTCAGATCTTTCATTAATATCTGGTCCCAAAATATTGTTGTTTGAACCATTATCCAATCCAGTAGATACTCCTTGAGATGCATTATGTTTCGATAAAGCAGCATTCAAACCTGTGCTAGGGACAGTAACATATGGTACTTGTTTGTCACTACCGGCTACATTGTCAATGGTAGGTAAATTCAGTAATATGCCATGTGCTCTTTCAATTTTTTCAATACGAAGAAGTACTGCATCTAATTTACTGAAAAGTAAATCAAAAGACTTACTGTTGGTGTTCCGTTCATCGGAACAAGGAACAATAGCTTGTTGGTTATCAGATGCAGAAGAAATACCTGCTTCTGGTTGATCAACTCTTAAAAGTTCAGGTGTAGCATTAGGAAAGCAACTGGCTGGCTCACGTAAAGACTCAGACGCCATACTGTAGAAAAATTAAACACCAACTGTAAAATGCCAAAATGAACAAGCCAAAACTGCTGCCCAAACTGTAGAAGCACAAAAATAGTGCTAGGTAAAACCAAACAGCAACAAAGATAAAATGCAGTACTGCAAAAAGTCCAAACAGAACATAATCCACCAAGAGTTTATTAAAGCGCTTTTCGTCTGCTGCTAATGGCAAACTTCTTCAGAATGAAAAACAAATTCAATCACTACCATTTTATACATATCACATGATTAATTATCAACCTAATTGAGTGCTCATTAAATTTTAAAAAGCAATACTAAAAGATACTAGTAGAAAATTCAAGTTTAAAAATTCAAAATTCAGTATAAACTGGAAACTTCAAAATAAAATGTATGTAGATTCAACAACAAATAATGCATCACAATAAAAATAAAAATAAAATAAAAATATAATATATAAAATATTTGTAAATACTATTAAATATTTTGCATTTACTTATTGTAATATATAAACAGTAAATTGTAGCAGAATATATTTATTCCTGTATTAGAGTGTTACAAAGTGTATAACAGTCTATCTTTTAAGGCTTAACATACTAAGGAGGCTACCAATAGAGCAAGCCTCATTCAGACCAGGTGGATGGTAAGACCCCAACCTAATTTGCCAGTAAAGCTCTAAAACTAGGAGCTTCACTGCAAATGCACCTCCTCTGCTGTCATTACAAACTTGGTCAATTCCTATAAATTTAAATAAATGGTTAGGATATTCAGAAACATGTTTGGCCAATGCATTAGTGAGCTTGCATTTCCTAATGGCATACTGATGTTCGTAAATTCTCTCCTTGAATTTACGTTCAGTTTTGCCAACATAGTGGGCAGTACAGTTTTGACATTGGGCCAAGTACACTAACATTTTGGAATTGCATGTAAACCTGTGTTTAAGTTTGTATTCACTCCTGTCAATTTTGAATCTGTTAGATTCTGTAACATATCTACAGTAGTTACAATTGTGGCATCTAAACATCCCAGGTGTTCTGACCGGTAAGTGTGTAGATTCAAACCAAGATTTCAAATTCCTCCCTTTTTTGTAAGTAACAAAAGGTAATATACCTAATTTGGTGGATACAGTTGAATCCACACTGAACACTTGCCAATTCTTAAGAATGATAGACCACAAAAAATCACTGTCTACTGTAAACGTGGTAATAAATCTAGGAGTGTCACACAAATCCGTTTGGTTAGTATCAACATGTACACTGACATCACTAATCATTGTGCATTCAACCTTGTTCTCTTCTACTCTAACTTTAAGTAGTGGCACAAAAATCTTGTTATCCCTTTTCATGTTGATCTCTTGTATTAGTTCATCAATTAACTGAGTAAAACCAAACAGCAACAAAGATAAAATGCAGTACTGCAAAAAGTCCAAACAGAACGTAATCCACCAAGAGTTTATTAAAGCGCTTTTCGTCTGCTGCTAATGGCAAACTTCTTCAGAATGAAAAACAAATTCAATCACTACCATTTTATACATATCACATGATTAATTATCAACCTAATTGAGTGCTCATTAAATTTTAAAAAGCAATACTAAAAGATACTAGTAGAAAATTCAAGTTTAAAAATTCAAAAATTCAGTATAAACTGGAAACTTCAAAATAAAAATGTATGTAGATTCAACAACAAATAATGCATCACAATAAAAAATAAAAATAAAAATAAAAATATAATATATAAAAAATATTTGTAAATACTATTAAATATTTTGCATTTACTTATTGTAATATATAAACAGTAAATTGTAGCAGAATATATTTATTCCTGTATTAGAGTGTTACAAAGTGTATAACAGTCTATCTTTTAAGGATTTAATAATATTCTACACCAGGTTTTTGGACGACATCTTTGTTCTCTTCAATGGAACTGAAGCGGAAGCTAATACATTCATGGAGTTTTTGAACGATTCTACTGATTTTCTGACATTTACTTCTACTTTTAGAAGTAATGAAATAGCGTACCTTGACATCCTCCTATCTAAAGACAAGCATATGGCTTGCTACACATCGAAGATATATAGGAAACCGCTATACTCTAACACCTTTCTTCACTTTACAAGCTGCCATCCCTACAAACAGAAACGTGCAGTAGTAAAGGGGCAGCTGGTTAGAGCAGCCAGAATCAGTAGTAAAGATGAAGACTTTACAGCTGAATGTAATATACTTAAAACAATGTTTTTAAGTAGAGGGTATCCTACTCAGTTAATTGATGAACTAATACAAGAGATCAACATGAAAAGGGATAACAAGATTTTTGTGCCACTACTTAAAGTTAGAGTAGAAGAGAACAAGGTTGAATGCACAATGATTAGTGATGTCAGTGTACATGTTGATACTAACCAAACGGATTTGTGTGACACTCCTAGATTTATTACCACGCTTTACAGTAGACAGTGATTTTTTGTGGTCTATCATTCTTAAGAATTGGCAAGTGTTCAGTGTGGATTCAACTGTATCCACCAAATTAGGTATATTACCTTTTGTTACTTACAAAAAGGGAGGAATTTGAAATCTTGGTTTGAATCTACACACTTACCGGTCAGAACACCTGGGATGTTTAGATGCCACAATTGTAACTACTGTAGATATGTTACAGAATCTAACAGATTCAAAATTGACAGGAGTGAATACAAACTTAAACACAGGTTTACATGCAATTCCAAAATGTTAGTGTACTTGGCCCAATGTCAAAACTGTACTGCCCACTATGTTGGCAAAACTGAACGTAAATTCAAGGAGAGAATTTACGAACATCAGTATGCCATTAGGAAATGCAAGCTCACTAATGCATTGGCCAAACATGTTTCTGAATATCCTAACCGTTTATTTAAATTTATAGGAATTGACCAAGTTTGTAATGACAGCAGAGGAGGTGCATTTGCAGTGAAGCTCCTAGTTTTAGAGCTTTACTGGCAAATTAGGTTGGGGTCTTACCATCCACCTGGTCTGAATGAGGCTTGCTCTATTGGTAGCCTCCTTAGTATGTTAAGCCTTAAAAGATAGACTGTTATACACTTTGTAACACTCTAATACAGGAATAAATATATTCTGCTACAATTTACTGTTTATATATTACAATAAGTAAATGCAAAATATTTAATAGTATTTACAAATATTTTATATATTATATTTTTATTTTTATTTTTATTTTTTATTGTGATGCATTATTTGTTGTTGAATCTACATACATTTTTATTTTGAAGTTTCCAGTTTATACTGAATTTTTGAATTTTTAAACTTGAATTTTCTACTAGTATCTTTTAGTATTGCTTTTTAAAATTTAATGAGCACTCAATTAGGTTGATAATTAATCATGTGATATGTATAAAATGGTAGTGATTGAATTTGTTTTTCATTCTGAAGAAGTTTGCCATTAGCAGCAGACGAAAAGCGCTTTAATAAACTCTTGGTGGATTACGTTCTGTTTGGACTTTTTGCAGTACTGCATTTTATCTTTGTTGCTGTTTGGTTTTACCTAGCACTATTTTTGTGCTTCTACAGTTTGGGCAGCAGTTTTGGCTTGTTCATTTTGGCAATACCAAAGATTACATTTACTGGTGACTGCCCATGTCCAAAAGGGTTGTGGGTGCTATCCCTGGTAAGAATTTACGATGCTCCATCCAGTCGTCTAGATTCCTCTTGAACAGTGTCATAGAGATGCTCTGTTTCACATGAATTGGTAGCCTGTTATAAAGACGAGACAGTCACTGGGAGATAAATCTGTTCCTCCAGCATATCCTCTTTAAGTCACAAGCCATATTTAGGTTCCTGGAATAGGTAGCCCTAGTCTCATTTGATTTATGGACATGCAGCAAGTTCATTAGGATTTGGTCTTGGACTGTTCTGTAGGCCAGACATAATTCTCCCCTAAGAAGTCTATATGATACAGAGTATATTGACAGGGACTTTAGTCAGTCTGTGTAAGGCACATGCTGGAGCCCCCTTGATCTTCTTTGTTAGAAACCTCTGAGGTCTTTCCAATTGCTGCAGGTGCTTTGTACGGTACATGCCGAATGGGGTGTTATACTCGATTATGGGTTGGATAAATGATGAGTATAGAGGGATTTATAACCGCTTTTGCTCTTGAGGTGATGCCTTTACTAATCAAGTGTGCTGCATAGAAAGCCTTCCTTACTACAGTAGACACATGATGGTTGAAGTTAAGGTCACAGTCAACTTGTGATCCCAGGTCCAGTACCACTTCATGGTGAACTTAGGGTATTGTTGTTGATCTTATAGCGAGAAGGGACATTGTTTGTGACAAAGAGAATGATGATGCATTTCTTTGCATTCATTTTGAGACAGTGACTAATACACCATTCATTGGTCTGCATGAGACCCTCCCGGAGTATACTGACATTTGGTGTTTCAATGATTACACCTAGTTTGCAGCCGTATGCAGACTTGGTCTGCCACAACCCCTTAGTTTTGACCTGAACTTCTGAAAAGTATATACCAAACAGTAGGGGGGCCACCACTGACCCCTATGGTACCCCACTTTGATAGTGTGTGCCTGGTTTGTAAGCCAGTTGGCAACCCATCATACAACCAAGGTATTTACATTCAGTTTTCTAAGTTTATCGGTAATGCCTGAATATGTGATTGTGTCGAAAGCCTTTGCCAAGTTGAGATGAGCTGTGTGTACAGATTTGCCCTTGTTACATTTTCAAAGAAATCCACCAGATTTAACAGGCAGGATCTGCCCTTGATGAAGCTGAATTGGGTAGGATCCAGGGTTTAGAGGTCACCTATGTCTTTATTTAGGAGTTCCATAATGATATGTTCCGTGGACTTACAGGTAAGGCTTGTAAAGCTTATGGGTCTGTAATTTTCCAGATCTGTTGATAGGCCAAATTTGTGGAGGGGAATAATGGTTGCTGCTCTCCATTCCGCAGGAGCAAAGCCTGTGGTTAGGCTATGATTGAAATGGGTAATTAATGGTGATGTTAGCTCATGTTTCGACCTGTTTAGAAGACAGCCTGGTATGTTGTCTGGTCACATAGAGGCTGTGTTTTTTTGCCTTGGACAAGGCTTTGAGGACCTGCTCTTCAGATATATAAAGCAGGTAAGAAGTTTGAGGGAAGGTCTGTGATAAAAGCTAGGAGGGGATAAGGTAGTGAAAGCTTTGTGAAATCTATCCACTAGCAGGTTTGCTGTCTCTGTGGGGTATCTCTGTGCCTTTCATTTGGGCAGAGTAGTGGTGCAACGGTTAATGTTGTCACCTCATGGCAAGAGGTTCTCCAGTCAATTCTCGGCTGGGGTTTCCCACATTTGCATGGGTTTCCTCCAGGCACTCTAGTTTCCTCCCACATTCCAAAGACATGTGTCTGTAGCATTTCTTCCCAGACTGCCGCTGAAAATAGGCTTGGTCCTAGTCAGACTTTCCTTGTCAATAAATGTTGAATAAATAAATATAATTCATCCGTGCAGCCATCACGGGGGGGGGGGGTTCCTCTTTAAAATCTCTTTACACTCTGTGCATTCCCATAATGACCCAGGGATAGGAATGCAATTGGGTGGTTGGGGGGTGGTTGTTACCAACTTCTACAATTGATACTACCCCTGAGTTTCCGATGAAGGCAAATACCTTCATTCATTTCTGATACTTACCAGGGACTGTATGTGGATCTAAAGGTTCATTCCTTCCTGCCTTATTCCTTGGTCTATATAGCCAGTCATTATTAATTGAATTCAGTTTATCTTTTGACCAAAGCCATGAAAACTCAATAAACTGTCAAATAATGTGGCATCACTCTCAAACCTAAGTTCAAAATGGATTAAGGAAAAAGACGCTATAAAAATATATATTGACTAATTTAAGGAGAAATCAATTGATTTGCCTTGTAATGTTAGTTATTATACACTACCTTTTAATGTCTTTATTACTAGTAATTATTTTATGTTATTATTATTATTTATATTTTTGCATCTCTGAGATTCTCTAAAGATTTCTTTGTATTTTTGCTACAATTCTCAGGAGGTTAACAGAAAACACATCAATAAAAGCATTGTTTATTTTAATAACGCCAGTCTTTGTAGGCTCAGACACTAGAGGGTGTACAGAAGAACCCCCACTTATATGAACACCTTAAAGGATCTTGAAATTGGTCAAATTGGGGAGTGTTCAGATAAATGACAATGTATGTTCGGCAGTCTGTCAGACACAAAATAACTGCAAATAAACCATTAACAGCTAATACAACTGGTATCAAACTTTAGCAGAGACAGAAAGAATTGTGTCATAGGAAATTGTTGCTGTTAATGGTTAGCCAGGGTTCTGCAAGGATAAAGATAAAAAGAAAGAATTATTGATTGTCATAATGCTTTCAGGATAAAATGTGAGAAATAAAATAAATTAAAAAATAAATATAGGCAGTATGACCCCTTTCACTATACGTGTTGTCAGTCTGCCATTGCTGCCATAGGATATTGAAGCATCATCACACAGCTCCATCCGTTTAAAGAAATAAAACAAAATTATCCTCATCTAAAACCTGACACACAGACACATGTGTTAGCTTTTTTTTCAAGGAAACATCCTGGACAACTGTTTTTGTATAGAGGTTTAAATTTAATGTAAAATGTTGAAGCAGTAGAAGCAAACTTAAAGTCACTCTATTATGCAAAACTACAACTTTATTTTTGCGGGGTGGAGCCTTTGAGGGTCACTCTCATCTACAGCTTGCAGACAACTGCTGAACTCCACTCAGATGAGCTGGACAAGTAAAACTATTATCAGCACCATCCAAAGTCTAACAGACACACCCAAATGTGACCCAAGGTTACTCTCTTCATTAGTGTTATCACGGAGAACTTTGGCCCACTTTAGCAATGACACAATAGGCAACCTTTCAAGCTCTATTTTGTGTACCACTGGTTATGTCCAACACATACCACTTTTTACTGTACCCTCGTCCCTTTATTGACCTGTCTTAAGTCAGCCCCCGTTAGCCAGTCCACATCACAGCTTTTCATATTTCACATGTAGGCCATATACCCTGTATAAACAACACAAACCGTTTTGCTCATATATGTCTCTACATGATTTTTAAAGCTGTAGAAAAATTAAGTGCAAGTAGAAGTAGAAGTCATTTTGCTATATTCCTGAATATAAACTGATTTCAAAAACTGTTGAGAAACAGAATTCACATCTGAGAAGCAAAACACTGTGACAATTGCTGACAAAAGGCCACACATTTGCTGCCTTTCATTATTTTTAAATACAAATTTGCAACCAACCTTATAGCATATCATATCCTTGTCATTCCATCATGTGTCATTTTTATTTTAAGAAAATGTCCACCATCCACATTTTTACATTGTGTAAGGTTTATTTGCGATCCATATACACCAATATATCAATTTTTCATAAGGTGTTAAAAATGCCTCAACATTCTGTCCCTTTAGTACAGTTATAGGGGCCTGGATACCTATTCTGATATAGAAGTATTTAAAAAAAATATTACATTATATTGTACTAGCAAGCACGACATTTTAAATAGTAACACTTTTAGATTATGTCAAAGTAACAAGTAACATGCACTATCTTTTTTTTTCTTTTCTGTAGTTATTGCTAAGTATTTTTGCAGTTATTTTCTGGGTTTGAAACTATAAATGCATTGTGTATACGTGTGTGTGTTCACATTTCACAGTGACTTTCACTGAAGTATTCTTTAATTTTGGTTCAAAATATATTGTACTTTCTGTTTTAAGGCTATAATATGTTTGATCAATATAAAACTACAAACTAATGAGTTCTATGAGAGAGAGAGAAGCTCCTTAGAATAGGGGATGACCTACTGTACCACACTTAACCAGCTTCACAACTAAAGGGGGAAGTAACACTCCTTTTTTGACAAATGCCATTTAAGTTAGTGTCACTCTCCTACTTTGGACACAATAGAAGAGTCTTCTTGGGTTCTGTTCAAGCAGCTTTATTATATACAAACATCACTATAGAAGTTTACTGACTTTAACTTAAGTAACTTATATACAAACTAACTACTGCAATCATACATGCTTACTCTCTGACTGCACTCTCAAAATGGCACTGGTAATAGCACTTGCCTGGTATTTATATGTGCACACTCAGTCTTTGATATGCTTCTTAAAGACACATCACATACACTCTGATCTACATCCTCCCTCTTTGAGAAATAGATTTTGCAATGTATGAATCTATTTGGCATGCAGATATCACAGGTAGTTCTTTGTTATACATTTATATAAGACTAGGTACATATATACAGTTAAGTCCGCGTTGCTGTGTATTTCACACTGGGCCTGGATATTCGACCATATTGTGTGACATAAAAGTGGGAATTGGGTTTAGCAACTAGAGCTGTCTCTACAGAATGTTCAACTTTGGAAGTATTTGGAACATCTTCAGGAATGGAGTTAGAGGTTGAAACACACTCTGGAACGGGAACAACGTTTGGTTCGCTCTGAGATCTAGAGTCTGTATCACAGGAACAATGCTGCAATGACAATTCTGGTACAGGAAGAAGATGCCTGCAATTTCTCTTGTACTCCACACCCTCACATTCTACAAGGTAGGATCTTGGCTCGGCACATATACCTGTAACTTGACAAATCTGGTCAAAACCTTTTGCCGTTTGTATTCTCACTGTCTCTCCTTCCCTCAACAGATGAATAAATCTGCTCAATTTATCATAACTGGACTTCTGGATAGAACACTTCTTGAATAATTGAGCCTTAATGGTTCTGTTGTTCTTAGCTCTAGGCCTCAATAAACTGAAACTAATAGGTAGTGTCATTCTTGTTTGCCTGGATAAAAGTCTTTGAGCAGGTGAGCCAAGAATATTGTCACAGGGTATGTTTCTGAGATTAAGCAAATTCAAAAAGACATCTGTATTGCCACGCAGTAATTGCTTTGCACTCTGCACTGCACGTTCAACTAGCCCATTTGACTCAGGATATTCAGGACTGCTAGTATAAAGTCCCATTCTCTTACAAATTTCTGAAATAACTGACTAGTATATTGAGTATCGTTGTCAGAAATAACTTCGTGTGGACTACCATGGACTGAGAAATGATGTTTCAACTTAGTAAATAACAGTAGTGGATGTTAGGTTAGGTTAGGTAGTAAGACAACCTCAAACCAATTTGAATAAGAGTCTAGCAATACTAAGCAGTGCTAATTGCCTGACTTAAAGATATCAGTGGCTACTTCTGACCAAGTTAGTTCAGGAACTTGACGTAGCTGAAGTGGTTCTCTTTGCAAATGTGGTCTAATACTATTGCATACTGAGCAAGAAGAAAGTACTTTATCAATATCTTTCTGTAATGAAGGCCAAAAAACTAATTCTCTCACTCTTCTCTTAGTGGATGCAGAACCTGGGTAACCACGATGCAAAATCTGGATATATGGCGGCTCGTGCTATTGGGCTGCAGCCCCCCCCCCCCCCCAGTTGTAAAATAGGAAGGAAAAAAAGAAAAATAAAAGTAAAAATAAATGCGAGTCCTGGAACATCATGCACTCATGGCATTTCCCAATATCTGGACTGTCCAGACTGCTGGTGAACAAGTCTGGAGTATTCGGGAAGGGGAAGGACTAGGACTCATCGTGGGCTTTTGTTCTGCAGGAAAGTGGTGTTTACAACGGACTTTGTAATGGATTACTGCAGGAAAGGTGGCATTTGGACTGTGTGTGTGTGTGTGTGTGTGTGTGTGTGTGTGTGTGTGTGTGTGTGTGTGTGTGTGTGTGTGTGTGTGTGTGTGTGTGTGTGTAATGCCCCAGTTAAATATACCTGGTGGCTAGACTCAAACCCTGAACCTTGGCAGCAGATAGCAAGTTCTTGAATTCCCTACCCACCACCACTTGTGAAACTTGTGCCTCATATTTTTGTTCATGTTGAACATTGTGGTCAGACTTCATAGTCTTCAGAAAGTACATGGTAACACAAAACCTTTTATTCTAGCAATTTTCTGTTTATAAGATCAGTATTGAAATTTGTCCCTATTTTGGGGGCTGTATTCCCCCATTATTGGTTTTGTCTGGGTTTTTTGTGCTAAGAGGTTGGGAGCTATGGTGAGAACTGAATTCAATGAATATGTTTGGGGGCTGTATTCCCCCATTATTGGCTTTGTCTATGCATTTTGTGATAAGAGGTTGAAAGCTATGGTGAGAACTGAAGTTACTAAATGATAACCATTTAAGTTTTAGTCCACCTGTCTTTTCAGGAAACAGCTGATTTGGCACAGCAGTATGTTGCTCTGACTATAATGCACAGGGTCCAGGGTTAAAGACTTGGCAGTGAAATGCATGGTGGGAACACAGAATTTTATTCTAGCAACTTTCCAAGATTATACAAGCCATATTTAAAATGTGTCCCTAGTTTTTGGGCTTTTGTCCCCCCCAATACATTTTTGCTTTTTCCAGACTTTTTGTGCTTCAAAGTTGAGATATCCAGTTGAATGTCAAGTTGATTTTACAAGGAGCTGAGAGCTTGAAGAGAAGTTTAATGCTGCTTATGCTGAGTCTGCTTGTATTGTTAATAGCACAACAGGTGGTGTACTTGCTTTTGATGCAGAAGGCTGTGGGTTCTACTCTCACACTATACAGATGCATTGTTGATACTGTACTGTGTTGCTTTTAAAGGGGATGGATGCTGCAGTCCTAAGAATGTCCTCTTTGGCGGAGATACCTAGTAACCTGTTATAAGTTTGCCATCCATTCCCTATTGCAATATTACTAGCTTATCATTTTTTTAATACAACACAGGCAATTTATTCCTCAATGGCAACAGGCACTTTATTTGTAGATAAAACAATGAAATATAAAGTTGTCTGCTAGAAGCAACCTCTTCATTAGTTACAGATCTCTTTAATGTGGAATTATTTAGATGACTTTCACTTCTGCAGAGATTGTGCATATTTACTGATACTGGTGGACTGTAGAAGTTTGAGAAGACTTTTATGATGGAAATGTTCTGAATTGGGCAGTTTTGTCATTATTGGTGCATGCATTTTGTTTCATTATTTACTGGAAAAAAATGTTCAAAACAATACATTTAAAATGCCCTCTAACAGCTGTACTGTATTATATGAGGAATATAATTTAATACAATCAGGAAGGTGTATCAAAGAACATATGTATGTTTCCTATGTAAGGGGCCTTTATCTGCCACTGGCCAGATGTATTTTCTTTGAATGTGGGTTTCAATGCTGTTTCAATGGCAGAGAAGTTGTAATGCTAAGTTTATTTTCATTCTGAGATTATATTGCTTTGTTTAGCAGATGTCTATTAGTGTTTGTGCTGTAAACCGTAAAATAAAACTTTTAAATGAAATCCAAATTATCGTAGAAGTAAAGCGGTATGCACTTTACAGTGTTATGGTAAATGAGGCAAAATAGCCAAGTAATGGGACATTGGAATAGCTGCAGCGGGGAGGCCCCATTCGACGATGTTTTGTGAGGGGGGTAGGGCGGCAACCTCAGTCAGCCCCAGCTGAACTATACCTCTTAACTGTCCAGATTTTTGCAGCATTAATAGATTTTTGCTTCTTATTTTTGGTTTGTTCCTCATAAAATGTGTGGTTTTCTGGCAAATCATTTAGGAATTAAGTCACTAAATAATGACAGGCATTGAGTTTCAGATGTCATACTCTTCAGAAAAATGCATGCTAAAGCAAGAGCTGTTGTTCTGTCAACTGACTAAGTTCATACAAGAGCAATTTTTAGTACTGTTTGTATGTTTCCCCCAATATATTTGGCCTTGTCCAGATTTCCTCTGTTACGAGGATGAGAGGTACACACAAATAAATCACTTTATAGAATTGGGTATACCCAAACCTCTCAAGTGTCCCTGATTTTGGCTCAAAATGTTGCTCTCCCTCTAATAATCCTTCTGCAAAATGGCAAATTTGGAAGTAAACATGGACAGTTTACAATTAATAAATAATTGCAATGATCAGCGTTAGAGATTACTTTTAATTTCAGAAATGCATGCAGATTCTCTTATTTTATTTTGTCAGCTGCTCAAGTTAACAGTACTAATATTACAAAAGTGTACCTTCTTTGACAGGTTCCCAGCTGTATTCTGTGGCTATTTTATATTTTGCATCACATTTTTGGTCTGTTTTTCATAAAATTGTGCTTTTCTGGTAAATTAGTGGCAAATCATTAAAGACTGAAGTTAGAAAATAATGACATACGTTTGAGTTTCAGATTTCATACCGTTCAGAAAATTCATATTAATGCAAGACCTACTATTCTATTATCTTTCTAAGTTTGTAAGAGCAATATTTAAAACATTTCCTTATTTTTGGGCCTTTGTCCCACTTCTGTTTATGGCTTTGTCTAGATTTCTTGCTCTGAGGCTGAGAGGTATGACAAATGTGTCAGGGCCATCACCGTCAGCCAGAGACATTTCAAATTGTGACATACTTGTTGCACCCCCACTCCCCCACGTAGTGACTCTGGATGTGTCCAAGCAAAGAAAGGAGCAGTTATGCAGTGTAAGTGTGTAGAGTATCCCCCCATCCAAGGTAGACACAAGTACTACAGTGGCTTTTCATCTGTCCTTGATTTTGCAGAATGTTCTGGTTTTCTGGGATATTTTTATGCTGTTCGTTTATACTTCTTCTTATTCAGAAAATGCATGTCGTTGAAGTGCCTACTGCTCTCTGTTTAAGTAGCAATGCTTTAATGACCATCAGGTAAGCCTGTCTGAGACTGTTAGATGCAAGTAAGCCTTAATAAGCATACTGTTAAATAATTACCAACATTGAAAGCCTTTTTGTTGTTGCCATGCAGAGAATATTTACATAACTAGATAGAGCCTTGGGTCTTGAAATGCATATTTCAGTATTTGTAATAAAGGACAGGATTACAGTATTTTCAGAAGTTCATTACAGTTGTTAGAGACTTGTAGTCATCTTTGCAGGCTTTACCCGTAAACTAAACAGAATGGCAATCTATCTTATGTGGTCCATAACCTGTGCAGTAATCCTTTAAGCAATTTATCCTGAGCTCATTTCTTGTTTGCTGTTCATTTTTTACTTTGATCATGTTTTCCCCATGCCATGAAACAAGTAGATGTTATCAGGCAGCAGGTCTTTTTTGGATAAGAGACATTTTTACAAGTGGAGGTATTGCTACTTTCAGCATGTTACATGGTACTTTTATAAAGATGAATATAAACTATAATTAGAACTGCAGTGCAAGGAGAAGTGGTTTGAGCTGAGTGCTGCTTGTTTTTTTTATACTTGATTTTGATTGGCACTCCAGTAATGTATTTAAAAAGTTATTTATTTTTTCGTGCCTCACAATCTTTTTGTTTCCATCTAGATATTTAGTAAGCTGTTATGTAGCCAATGCATTGAAATATTTTTTTCTTATACAATTCATTTTGTCTTGATTGGACTCTCAAAATGGCTTTGACAGTGGCACTCAGGGCAGCGTATTTAAAGTCCCATTTTTTGCATTTTTTAGCATAGCTCCACCCCTTTCTAGTTGGTCACAGCCCTTCCTGTTGGCCCCACCCATTCAGCTGTCTCCTGCAGCCCTGCTTTGATTTGAAGTCATCAGCCACCATTGATATATATATTGTAAGGAAGCAGGAATAACAATTTTAGGACCTTTGAAAATAATGCCACCTTCCATCAACATTTCATCTCTGTAAGGAAAATAGGTTTGCACTTCAGGTGGTATACTAGATTTCTTTTATGGCCATCCAACATTAATGTAGTGATTGAGCTTTTGCAAAATTGGATCAATCTTTGTGTGATTTCTCAACTCATCAAGCCTAGTGGTAGAAAAAGTATGCACTGCCATTACGTCAAAGTCAAAATTCTCTGCGACAAGTTGTTCTGCCATATTTCCGGGCAATCTGGATAAGGTATCAGCCAACAGAGTAGTTTGCCTTTCATACAGACCATTTTGAAATTGTAGTTTTGCAATTTGAGCATCATTCTTTGTAATCTCACTGGAGCTGAATGCATAGGCTTCTTTAGAATAGTGACTAGAGGTTGGTGGTCAGGTCCAATCTGAATAGCTTGACCATAAATATAATCATGAAACTTGGAACATGCAAATACTATTGCCAAAAGTTCTCTCTCAATTTGAGTGTACTGCATTTCAGTTTGGGTAAGTGTTCTAGATGCATAGGCTACTAGTCTACCCTCTTGTAGTATAACTGTGCCAAGACCAAATTTTGAGGCATCACAGGAACAAGTGACTGGTTTATTCACATCATAGTATCTTAATGTAGGTGGGGTGGCAATTTTTTGCTTAAGGTCTTCAAATGCCTTCTGGTGCTGTTCTAACCATGACCATGCAACATTTTTTCACATCAGCTCTCTTAAAGGTGCTGTCAACTCACTGAAGTCTGGTATAAACTTACCTAAATAGTTGAATATGCTTAGGAAACACTGTAAAGCTTGAATATTATCTGGTGTTGACATCTCAAGAATAGCGGCTTGCTTGGTCGGATCTGGTCTCACGCCAATAATGGCAAATAGATGACCTACATATGTAACTTCTGGTAGTCTGAATTTGCACTTCAGAGGATGGAGCTTCAAGTTTACTTCACATACTCTGTCTAGAACTGTCTTCAGGTTAATGTCATGCTCTGCTTCGCCATTGCCTCCAACCAATAAATCATCTACTATTATGGCACAAGGGTAACCCAAAAAAGTGCTCCATTGCACACTGGAAGACCTCACTTGCAGAATGTATTCCAAAAAGTATCCTTAGGAATCTGTATCTGCCAAAAGGGGTACCAAAGGTGGTTAGTAATGAAAATTTATGATCAAGTATCACTTGCCAAAATGAACTGTATGCATCCAAGACAGAAAAAACAGTGGCATTCGGTATTAGGCCTGTGACCTGTTTGACTGTGCACATTGGATGATGTGGTCTCTTCAACACTTTGTTCAAATTTCTTCAGTGAGTACATATTCTGATTTAATTTGAGCCTTTCTTGTAAGCTGCTACCACAGACGACCCCAATTCAGTTGGTTCTGTAACTGGACTAATTACTTCTTGCAGTATCATTTTATCCAACTGAGCCTTAACTTTATTCTACATAGCTATCAGAACTCTTCTTACTGGTCTGACCACTGGAGTGACCTCTGGGTCTAACTTCATGGAATACACAACTGGAAGCTTGCCCAAATTGTCATCAAAAACATCAGCGTACTCTGAGAAAATAGTTTCAGAAAATTGAAACTGGGAGATGCACTTATGTGATGAACTTCTTCAGTAAAAGAAAGCAGATTCATTCTCAAATTATCTGAAAGACCCAATAAAGGTTGCACTGGTCTTCAGACTACATAGAACAACAAGCTGTAACAGTTCTTAGCCAAATAACATGAAAGCATCACTGAGCCTTTGGTTTGAATTTCTTCACCTCCATAAGCAACAAGTTTTGCACTACTGGCCACACTGAGTCGCTCATTAATTCTCACTTTAGCAAATGCGTCTGCTGATATATCATTACACTTTGAACCAGTGTCTATTTTAAGCTGTGTGGATTTACCATTAATCGGGACTGTACAAAACACTTTGTTGTTTGCCAATAAATTCACTGCATCGACTCTTTCACTAATTACTGATGCACCATCTACATAGAAAGCAGAACTGCAGTCTACTTGATCAACTTGCTTTTTTGTGGGACCCTTCTTTACAACTGTGTAGGTTTACTTGATTTGCAAAACCTTTGAAAATGGTTCCCTTTTTTATACTTGTGACACTGTTGACCAAATTCTAAGCATTTCTCTGTTTTAGACTCATGATTTGCACCACAATAGCAACAGTTAACAATAAAGTTGGACTTGGGTCTTGCTAATTCACATTTGTACTACACTGAGGAACATGCTCCTTTAACTGAACTAGTCTTAGAACTTGCTGGAAAGCTACTTGGTTTCACTGGGGATCCAGCAGGGGCACTAGCACTGTCCCGAGATCAGTAGCCTGATCCCGAGTCCCCCCTGCCCGGTCTAAATCCCGCCAGCCCACTTTGTTTGTTTTGATTGACCATACCTGGCATACGGCCAATAACTGCAATGCATTAAACACGAAGCTCAGTGTTCATATAGAGGTTTTGGCTTGTGGTGCCGTCATTTAAATAGCGATAGGAACCCCTGTGCTGGATCTTATCACCTCCTGGTAAGTTAGCATATTGTGGTTACTTTATTTAGCTTAGTTTTAACATTTCATGTAAATAAGCTATCAGCACACTGTGGTCATTTTATTTAGCTTAAATTTCAGCATTTCATGTAAACTTGCTTGAATGTCATAGTTGATCCTATTTAAAAGCCATTATCATTGTTTTCTGTAAACTGACGCCTGTTGTGTTCAACTAAGCCTTAGCCGCCAAATAGCTGGTGTTACTTTTGTGCATTGCAAACCCTTGCAGTATCTTTTATTTTCTCCTTCCACAATATGCTTGCATAAACGCAATCAAAGTAGCTGCTGCCCTAAATTGCTTGTTACCTTCACTATAGAGAGTCCCTGAGCCATGTACCTAAGCTTTTCTCCACTATCCTAGCCCAAAATGCATTTGATTCCATCGTCTCACAATATTTCTGGTCTATGCACATCCCCTTTTCTCACTTACACTACCATACAGCTTCTCCACCAACAAAACGGTGGTCATTTTTTTTTACCATCCCTATTAACCTCCATTAACCTCCACGTGGACCTCTCACTGCAGTCCAACTAGGGACACAGACTCTTCCACTGCCTGGAAAGATCTTTTTTGTTTTTTTTTTTTTTTTTTTTTTTTTTGGTCTTCATTTGCCGCCAAAGACCTTTTTTTAGAGACCTACTTTTTTTCTTTTTGTCCCTACCTGGGTTGCTGGAAATCTGGCAACCCTGGGCACTAGCTACCATGTGCTTAGGCCTACTTCAGCTTGCCATGTGTTATATGCTATCTACACTTGCTCTGGAGTCTGCTGAAACCATTCTTTTGTCACTTGCAAGCACTGGAGCCTGCTGAAACCATTCTCTTGTCACTTGCAAGCATACTTGTGTGTTTTTCTGTAACTTCATGAATTTGACAAATCTCAGTGGATTTATTCAACGTTAAATCACTGTCATGAAGCAAACTCCTTCTCACAGCAGCACTGTTAATACCGCACATGAGCCTGTCCTTTATTAAATCATGTTTTAAGTCACAAAACCAACACATTTTGTCTTTATTTCTCTGGTCAGTTATATAAGCTGCAAAAGTTTCCCCTGGTTTCTGATCTCTTGTGTAAAACAAATGCCTGCCTAGCATAATATGTGTCTGGGGGTTACACATTTCTCTGAACTTGCACTTCAAACACTCGTGGTCTTCCCTTGATTCAGCCTGTACAACAATATGATGATTTTCGCCTTCTCCCTCATATACTGCTGGTGCATACTCAAATGAACACTCTCTTTCTATTGCCTCTGACCCACCTAAGTTTAGCAAAATGAATGCCCTGGTGCATGCATCTTTATCTGGATAAGCTGTTTGCATAAAATATTGTACTCTTGCTCAAATATTCTCCAATCTTCTGCAATATGCTGACTAATACAAGTGGTAAGGGATTCCAAAATCAGTCTGCCATATTAACACATACCAGTAAAGGGTTTTGCAAATGCATGAGCACATACACATATGCCAGAAATGTATGCCACTATTTGTAACTTTGCCCAATAGCACAACAAGCTTCTGTGTAACTGAACTTTGTGAAATAAGTCACTTGGGTACTGTAATACTTTTGAAATTACTGTATTGCAAGAAATCACTGCTTATCAGTGTAAGAAACATATCAAATAATTGCACAATGTGAATGAACTGGGCAAGAGAAGCTCAGAGTCAATAACATTTCAAAGTAATTGCACTTTGCGAATAAACTGCACACAGCACACTGACATTTCTCCAAAATGGCAGTACCTTGCTAGGCAACACTTTACATTTCTCCAAAATGGCAGTACCTTGCTAGGCAACACTTTACAGTGCAAGAAACAGTCTGTAATGGTGGCACTTTGTGAACAGACACACCCAGCACAGTAAACTTTTCAAAATGGCTATACTTTGACTGTACTTCATGAAATACTTGCACAGTGTTTATAAATAAACTCTTTGGAATACATACACAGTAAAAGCACACACTGCAAGCACTTTTACACACTTTGAGATACTTTGAATAATTCTAGTTATGCCCTTGATACATTACAAAGTCATAGTTATGCCAAAACCCAGCATTTTGCCAAAACATGCAGTCGCCTTGTTTTATTTACACGTAATGTGGCCTTTTTTCCCTTAGTATATTAGTTTTGCATGCTGAATTTTTTTCATGCCCATTGTACTTTTCTTGTGCTTGTTTTACTCTAAACATGCTCATTTTGCCTTAAATACACTTGTTTTGCTTTTAAACATGCTTGTTTTGAATTAAACATACTCATTTTACTTTTCTGATAATCATTTTGTCCAATATCTTAATTTTAAACATTTCCCATAGTTAATAAACCTTTTGTGCCTCCCGCTTGTGGTTTGTGCCCTTGTAATCCTCCATTTTATTTTTTTAATAAAAGATGAAGTTTGTGCAAGTTCTCATTACCTTTTATTCTTTTCTGGCTCTTTTTCGTGTTCATTTCTCTTAGTTTACATTCACTGTCATCTCTGTACCTCATGACTCCAATTATTATTCTCTGTGATCCTGGTTCTGATACCACATTACTCTCCTACTTTGGACACAATAGAAGAGTCTTCGTGGATTCTGCTCAAGCAGCTTTATGTACAAACACATCACTATAGAAGTTTTCGGACTTTAACTTAAGTAACTTATATAAAAACTACTGCAATCATACATGCTTACTCTCTGACTGCACTCTCAAAATGGCACTGGGAATAGCAATTGCCTGGTATTTATATGTGCACGTTCAACCCTTGATAAGCTTCTTAAAGATACATCACATACACTCTGATCTACAGTTAGTGTCATTCAAAGAAACTGCATTTGGTATAGAAAACGTTGATCAAATGTCACGAGTCCTATTAGTCTACATTGGTTATATATATGCATGTGTATATATATATATATATATATATATATATATATATATATATATATATATATATACACACACATACACACACACACCATACTTTTTCTGTGTTTATAGTGTTTTCATTGGTTTGTGTAATTTTTTACTGGTATGGTTTTGTCATATATTTTAAAGAAATTTACACAAGGACAGACAAAATATTTTGAAGTCACTATGTTTGTGAGCCAAGACAGAACACAAACTGAGTGCTACCACACATACAATCAACCTGTGTATCACTGCACAGAGTCGCACTTTTATGAACATGGTGTGCTGTGTTTACCACATTACCCACCTCACACGCTATGTACCACATTACTCACATTACATTTGACATACTTGATGATTTTACTAGGGTAAAAGGGCATTTAGTGTCTATTCAATACTGTTTTTTTGGATGATTTAATTTATTCAGTACTCTCAGAAGTACAAAACTAGTACTGTTAACCCACTACTTAATAAGGCTCGGAGATGGTTTTCTAACCCTCTGTCATTTTTTCAGTCCTAACACAAGTTCTTGGCTTTCCTACACAATAGTTATTAGTCTGCACAACAGTATATTTTGCAGAACCAAGGAGCACGCAGGACTGGAAACTCATCAGCATAATCACCATCTAATACTCTGGCAATGAAATTCACTCCTTTTCATGTCTGTCACTATCCTTAGCTATTGATGATCTAGGTCTCAAATGGTCCCAGTGCTGCCTATAAGACATTATTGAATCATTTCCTTAAGGTCAGTATGAAAATGAGTAAAGTTCTATACAAGATAACTCCAGGAATTAATTTAGGGCCTCTTCCAGTATCTCAGATATACACTGCATCGTCTTCATTGAATGTTCTGTCCTTTGCATGTTTGTCATTCTGAAACATTTGGAACTAGTGTTTCTTTTCAACAGTAACACTCTCACTTAGTTTTGCCAGGACCAGTATGATTATGATACTTCAGCTCAAAAATAATTCTGCAGAAGTCTGTTTCTCAGTGTGATTCAGTGTAGTTCTGCATTGTAAAATAAAAAAAAATACTTTCATTTTTAAAAAAAAAATTTGATAACTTTGTCGTGTCCGTTTAAAAGGACTGTATGAATCTTTGTTTTGTAAATGAATGCCAATGCTACCTGTGCTGAAGCGATCAGTGAGTGATAATAACAGCCATCTTGATACAATTACAATTGTGAAAAGGCATTTTTTTTTGCTCCTCAACTTCGAGTCAAGGGGGATGCCAGTTTGGAGAACTACATAGATGACATAGCTATTGTTTTGTTGATGCTTACCATTGTAGCTAAACTTTTATGATCACTAACCAATGATGATAATGTCTGTGGTCAGTAACCAACTATTTTTGCTCTATTTTTCCATCTATGTCCATACCCAACTTCAGGTCCCCAGCCTTTCTATACTATTCCTCATCTTTTCATGTGATCTGTAGTACTATTCTGGTGTAAACCTGCTGGAAGAGTGCTCCCAATACTAGAAGCAAAGGCTCAGCAGAGTTATGGATTGCCACTGAACCAAGATGAAAGTGTGAGAGTGCTAAAGAAACTGAAAAGTAAGGTGTACAAAACAGTGGTGTGACCAGTACTGCTACATGATACAGAAACCTGGGCAGAACAGCTGAAGAATGTGGAGGTGATGGAGATGAAGTAAGTGAGATAGGAGGTAGGATGCACACCGTGGAATAGACAAAGAAATGAAGACATCAGAGTACAAGCCCAGCTAGCTCCAATTACAGGAAAATATCAACGAGAACAGGTTATGGTGGTTTGGACATGTGCAGACAAGCAGAAGATTATTTTGGAACATACAGGAAGAAGGCAAGATGAAACAAGGGTGGATTGATTGCAGGAGACGAGTCCTATGACATTCAGGTGTGACTGTCAAAGAATGTAGGAGAGTGGCACTGATTCAAGTGACATAGCAACAGTAAAGATGGCACCCCAACTCCATGAAGAAAATGGAAAAAGGGGGTTGATGATCTTGATTGTTCCTGTTCAAGCAGAGGGTTGCACAATCACACTGATGTTAAAACTGAAGAATGTGGGATTCATTATGCCAAGTCAGTATCAGTAGGTCTCGGTAAATTAACCTATAGTTATGAGAGAGTGCAATGGCTGAGATGATATTTGAGTAATTTAGCCACTTTCAGAAGACAGTCATACCATTTTGTTTTATACCTCTAAAGGATAACAATGTTAAACATATGAAATTTAGTGCAATTCGCCTTCTAGTAAATTAAAGTAGCATGTTAAGACCTGCAGAGTTTCTTATTGGTTATTCAAAGGAGTAGACCCACCCATTTTGTTGGGAAGGAATAGAGGCATGATAGGGACTGGCAGTGGTCTGAAAAGTGCAGATATGATTTATTTAGAGTGGCTATGTTTAGTTCAGCACCATGATAAGGTTGCCTCATTAAGGTGGGTGGGAACCTGAGGTCTACTGAGATTTGAAGGTCACTGTCTTATATATGGCAATCTCTTAGATGATTACGTAGTATAGAATAAAGAAAACTGTCTGAGCTATACAACTAGAGAAGTATGATTTATTATACAGAATGTTGTATAGGATCACATTCACATGGGGAGCTGACATAAGTTGAACAATATGATCTCAATACCTTGAGTGCGAGTGATGGAGAAGAGTAACGTGGAGTTCAACATTCAATTGAAATACAGCAAGAAGTCAGGTACTAGACTGTCTCATAACTGATGGAGGGTACATAGGAAGGTTGAAATCAAGCACTAAACATACAATCAAAGAAACAAATGGGTAAAAAATGACTTCAGGGTACTTTAATCCATTTAGACTACATTATTATACTTTTATCTAAAATATGGGGTCTGAATATGAGTTATTGACTAGGCTTGTAATGGCCTGCAGACAGGTTGCCAAGTTGTTGTTGTTGTCTTTCGGCTTTTCCCGGGTAGGGGTCGCTACAGCAGAACTCCGGTCCGCTAATGATTGGCAGTAGATTTTCACAGTGCCGAGTTGCCAGCTCGACACCCAACCTTCAACGAAGGCACGCCCATTCACGCATGTCTTTCGGAATGCCACTCAACCCATGGGGAGGACATGCAGACTCCACACAGAAGGCACTCCCCGCACACTAGCTGAGAATCGAATGGGAGAACCTCTTGCTGTGAGGCAACAACGCTACTGCTGCACCACCGCGGATTACAAAATTACTTCAGGGTACTTGAATCCATTTAGACTACATTATTATACTTTTATCTAAAATATGGGGTCTGAATATGAGTTCTTGCCTAGGCTTGTAATGGCCTGCAGACAGGTTGCCAAGTACTTGCCTATAAATCTGATCTTCTGAACACCCAAACTCTAAGTGGGAATTTTGTGGATTCTATGCTAAGACAGAAGATTGTATGGAAGTTATTAGGATTATTTAAATACAACATGTACAACAAAATAGACTTTGGAAGTGTGGGATGCAGTTATCAAGACTGTGTAATGTGAAAGCTGGGATATTAATGAGTTTTATGAATAATGAAAGAATATCTTTGCTATACAATAAGAGGTTTTGCCCAGAATAAAGAATGCATCCATTGTATAAAGGAGCTCATACATACATTTGGTTCAACTGAAGGATATTTAGTATACAATGCATATAATTCTGTCCTACGTTTGAAATCACAAACATCTGGGCAAGCCTACAAATCACTGGTAGCCTACAAATGTCATCTCAGAAATGAGCTTGGGATTAATGCTTCTGTTCTGCTCCTAGTGAGAGAAAGAGAACAGGAACACAAGTTTTATACCCTTCCTAGAGATTATCAGTCAACAAAAGCCTGAAAACTGCTTCTTAGTATCCATTTTGGAATTAATGCTATTGTTTTGCTCCAGGTGAGAGAAGGAGCACAGAGATATTGATTCCTGACCATCTCTGATTGGGCAGTTTGTATGGGACTTCCCTGATTGGTCTGATTTTAGACCATTGTGCAGGTTAGCTCTCTTGCAGTTAGCTAATGTATGTACGATCCAGGGCATCTGCCAGGAGAAAACTGCAGCAAGCCTACAGACCCATAGAACATTTGAGACAAGACTGCTAAGAGCCTGTCCACCTGCTTAAGAAGTAACTTGGGATTCGTGCTTTTGGTTACAGAAGGAGCAAAGGGACATGGATTCCTTGCTGGGTGAACCTGTGTTGATGCCAGCACTAGTACTAACCAAGCAGCAGTCAATAGGCAAATCTCCACTATTTATCATTCTTAGCTAAACTAGTGACTTTATGCTGAATTTAATTTACTGTTTCCATCTGGTGGCAGACGAAGGTTCCCTGAATAGTTATGTACATTACTTGGTACTGATGCTAAATCCAAGTGTCTTGCTAATGGTTGGTGCTCAGTTGAGCTTTTTGTTGCTTATTTTCTGTATTATTGCTCATCACACAGTGGAACAGCACACTGCACTGTACATACGCAGGCATTTTGAGGCTTAGCTTTCTCTGTACAACATACAACCCACTTCCTACTGTACTTTAGTCAGCACTTGTGAAGAGGTTCTGCTTTACAGGGGATGGCACATTGCTCTTTATGTACTGACAAACTGCTTGTTTTAGCCACACAGCACTTGCAGTAAATTACCTCCAAACTTCCCCTAAAGACCATATTACTAAGCACCTGGAATCATGTCTCTGCAGACAGTTTAGCTGAAATGGACATCATGAGACAATGAAGCAATTTTCTTATGTTTACTGAGAACAACTTACCTCTTAATTTTGCAGGCACAGTGTTTGAAAGATATAGTTATACAATGTTATTGGTGGCAAAGCTCTCAAACAAAGCCACAACATATAACCAGATTATTAGTACTACAAGGCACCACACTAAACAAAGCATGTACACCTCAGACAAAACACATAGGTATTTATATGCTGAGGCTCTTAAAATCAACCCTATGTAAACCAGAAAGGCCTCTTAATAGTAACCTATGAATCAAGTACTTTCATCATTCTCACAAATATATAAGACAGGCCGCACCCACCATGAAACATACAACTATATAGGTTCATAGGTTCATACTAGGCTATCTGCCCTAGCGCATTTATAAGCCTAGCCAGAGTGTGTTTGGCTTTCACCACCCATTTTAAATTAATTTTGCTATGCCTTTTTTTGAGGTTAGTATACTGTGCCTCTGTCTAACAGTGACACCGAAGTGATACCAGGGGTAAACCTACGATCTCCCATCCACTCATCAAGATTCCTCTTGAAGAGAGTCAATGAGGGACTCTGCCTAACCTGGACTGGGATTTTATTCCAGAGTGAAGGGAGCCTCTGGGTTATGAATCTGTCCCTCCAGCATGTCCTATTTATTTCAGTGCTGAGGTTCAAGTCTCCCAAGCACGTGGCTCGATGGGATTTGGATTTTCTGAGGTGCAGCATGTCCATTAATTCTGGGTTGGACATGGCTTTATACGTCAGGCACAGATGCCACTGAGTAGAGCTGGAGTTTCTTTAACCGGGCAGCATATGGCATCTGTTTGAGCCCTTTGATCCTCTTGGTGAGGTACTTTTGGTGTCTTTCCAGTTGCTGCAGGTGTCTGGTAAGGTACATCCCAAAAGGGGCATTGTACTCAATTATGGGCCTGATGAGGGATGAGTAAAGAGGCACGATGACCTCCCCTGATCTAGATGTGAATCCCTTCATGATTAAGTGGGCTATATAAAATGTTTTTCTAACCACTTTGGCCACGTGGTTGTCAAATGAGAGATTGCTATCAACTTGGGTCCCCAGGTCCCTAATTACTTCTTCTGTACTTAACGGATTACCACCTATGTGGTAATTTGTGGGCACTTTGTTTTTGCCAAAGGGGATGACTATACACTTTTTGGTATTTAGCTTGAGGCCATGGCTCTGGCACCAGTTGTCTCTTTCTATGAGGCCCTTTTGGAGGACGCTTGTGTCAGCTGGAGAGTCGATTATGGCGCCCAGTTTGCAGTCATCTGCAAACTTGGTCAGCCACAGTCCTTCCGTGTTGGCCTGTACCTCCGAGAAATATATACCGAACAAGAGAGGTCCCAGGACTAAGCCTTGTGGGATGTCACTTGTAACTGGTTTGGAGTCTGACATAGCTCCAGCAATTCTAACCATGTGGGTTCTGTCCTTGAGCCAGTTTGCAACCCATCTAGTGACATAGGGGTTTATATTTAAGCTGGTGAGCTTATCTGTAATGCCCGAGTGGGGTATTGTATCGAAGGCTTTTGCAAGGTCCAGGTAGGCTGTGTGGACCACCTTCCCCTCGTCAATGGCCTTGGTGACTGTTTCAAAGAAACTGACCAGGTTTAAGAGGCAGGATCTGCCCTTAACAAAGCCAAACTGGGTAGGTTCCAGTGTCTGTAGGTCCCCAATATCTTTATTTATGAGGTCCATGATGATCCTTTTCATAGCTTTGCAGACCAAGCTAGTCAGGCTTATGGGGCGATAGTTTCCAGGATCCATTGAGGCACCACCTTTGTGGAGAGGGACCACTGTTGCTGTACGCCACTCTTTGGGTACATATCCTGTAGTAAGGCTGAGATTGAAAAGTAGTTTTATGTTTGGGTTTAGCTCTTCTTGGAGTTCATGTAGGATGCAGCCCGGGACACCGTCTGGTCCCATTGATGCTGTGTTTTTTGCTTTGGAGAAGGCGGCTCTTACTTGAGCATCTGAGATGTCAGGGGGGCAGCACTCTGCTGGGATAGATATTTGCCCTTTTGGTGGGGGGGGGGGAGTTTGTGCTGAACCTGTCAGCTAGCATGTTGGCAATGTCTATGGATTCGGAGTATTTTTTTGTCATTTTGGACTAATTCTGAGCATATCTGGGAATTCCCACCCAGGTTCCTAACATAACTAAAGAAAGCCTTGTGATTATCCTTAGTGTTCTGTGCAATTTTTCTCTCGAAGCTGGCCTTAGACGATTTTATGAGTGCCCGTAGTTTTTTGCTGATACTGATCAGAGATGCCTTCCCTTTTGGGATTTTTCTCTATCATGTAGTAGCTTCCTCCTTCTATTGTATAGTTTGTTTATGGCTGGGGTCCACCAGACAGGCCGTCTGCCTTTGGAGGATTGGGTCTTGGTTCCTAGAATGCATTTATAAAGGATTCTGCGGTCTGGGCCATATTTTCCACAGGCCCAGGGGCTTTGAAGGATTCCACCTCGGTTTTGAGGAGTGTGAAATTTGCTTTAGAGAAGTTTTTCACTGTGGTTTTCTGGGCAGGGGGTAGGGTCAGGATGTAAATATCCAGTGAGATTAGTTTATGGTCTGATCCTACCAGTGAGGGAAACACTTCTGGTCTGGAGCATAAAGTCTCCATGTTGATGATGATCAGGTCCAGTATGTTTTCTCCTCTTGTGGGAGTGGTAACAAGTTGTTCCATAGCATTTGAGTTTATAAATTCTAGGAACCTTTGGGCTAGGGTATTGGAGCTAGAGTAATGCTCCCAGTCTATGTTTGGGTAGTTGAAGTCACCCAATATAATGGTGTTTGGAGAGACCTTCATATTTTCCAGTGTTCTCAGGAAGGCTGAGTGGGGTTCTTGGGTTTGGGAGGGTGGTCTGTAGCAGGCTATAAACTGGAAGGCAGTTTTACCCACTGTTAGTTGCACATGGATAGTCTCTGATGCTTCGTGCTGTGCCACCAACCTGGAGGTGTGGGTATCTTTGACGAATATTGATACTCCCCCTCCTTTTGTGGTTCGGTCCAAGTTTTGGGGCCGAAAAGCATGGTATGAGGTATAACCTGGTAGTGCTGGGGTGCTCTCGGGAGCCTTGAACCAGGTTTCTGTTACTGCACAGATATCAATGTTCTCCATGCTAAGGAGAGTTTCGAGTGCGTGCATCTTGAGGTTTAGAATTCTAGCATTGAGTAGCATTACTCTTAGTTTCTTATCCCTTGTGATACCTATGGAGGTGGGTTTGTCTTTTGAGCCTTGCCTAAAAAAGGCACTATAGGGGTAGCAAGAGCCTTTGCAAATATCCGAAAGCCCAGGGGTGACAGGTGCAAGCCGTCCCTAGCGAAGCATCGTGGCTTGTCGAGCATGTCATCACAGGCTGACAGGCATTGGATCCCCTTTGAATGACACCAATACTTAAGCCAATTGTTGAAATTGATCATCTTGTCTTCATATTGTGGCATCATTCTTGGTGAGGGTAAGATGCTACTCAAGGTCAGGGTCATACCGGCCTGGGCTACATGCTCAGAGAGCTCCTCTATGTCTCTTTTCATGTAGTCCAGGAAGGTACGTCTCAGGTCATTCACACCAGCATGGACAATGACTGAGTCATATTTGTACTTGCCTTGGAGTGACCTGAGTGCTTGTGTTATGTGGCGGATCCTAGCACCCGACAGGCAGCTCACCGTGACCTTCTCCTTGTTCAGCCTGGTGAGCAGGACATCAGTGTGCCTGACAATAGAGTCACCTATTACAAGTGTATCAGGTGTGTTGTTTAGCCTTAAGGGCTGTGACTGTTTGGCACACTGACTTTGTGAGCTATGTGTTGCATGTGTATTGTTTTGGGGTAGCGGTTGCTTGGGTGTCTGCTTTGGAGGTCTCTGCTGCTTAGGCAAATTTTTATTTAGAGCCTCCGAGTATGTTTTTGTGTGTTTATGTGTTTGGTTTGCTGTCGTGGTAGGTCTATGTGAGACTGGAATTGTAGTGAGTGTGGTTTCCTGCTCCTACTGACTGGTTACGCCAGTACGGAGTTGAGAGAGCTTAGCCTCCAGTTTGGCTATATGCATCTCTCACATATGTTGGAATTTGTTGGGAGGAGGAGAGGGTTGTCTGTGTACATGAGGCAGTTGTAACATTGCCTCAAGATTCCCAGATTCACCAGCTGGACCGGAGAGGAGATTGACAACTGACCTTTGGGCTCTGCCCAGATTTCTTGCTCTAAGTGGTTTCGAGATATGTCACAGAGAACTGATTCAAGACCAGTGAAAACATGCCATCAGTGCAAGTTTTCAGTGCCTATCACACATCCAGCCCACCAGTGCCACCACATTAGATGGAAGCACTAAAGGCTGCAATGTCTCTATATTCTTCAAAAAACATTTCATCTCCAGACTTATTAGGAAAGATTATGACCTGGAACCACTCCACATCCAACTTATGAAAATTCTTATTGTATCACAGCTAACTAAGGGATCTCCTGTATGTCTCACTTGGACCATACTTTGTCCATATCAAACTTAACATCATTCTCCTATGAGACTTCATCTACTACACCATAAGCTGGAAAACTTATGTATCCTCATATACATATGTCCAGAAATTTCTGGACTTCAACAGAAACTCTGGACCAAATTAGTCCACACCCAAACCAAGGATGACAAAATCCTGGATTTGGTCCTTACTAATTTGGTTAGCTTGTGCCCCACCAACTGTAACTTTCTCCCAGGTCAAATCAGACCACAGTTCAGTCTCATTCACTTTAAGAGCTACGTCTGAAGCAAATTACAACCAATATCATGATATTCAAAGTTTATGCAAAGGCTAATCTACTAAAATTGAATGATAACCTAGCTAAATTCAAAGGTCCCTTCCATCCTGACGTCCTTGTGTAGAATCCTTTCCTGCCAAATTCTATGTACATACAAAACAACTGCATAAATGCATCTGTCCCCCTCAGAAAAAATAAAATTCCACATTCAAACATAAATCCCTATGCTGGAACCCGAATATAAACAAGCTCTGTAAAAAAGAAAACAAATAATTACAGGCAAAAATAAAATTAAACTCTCAAGATGTCAAAAACACTCCTGCTAAACTGAATGAGGAACTCAAGATCCTGATCAAATCAACCCAAGGCAGCTTTGAGATAAAAATAGCCATCCAGGTAATGGAAAACCACAAAACATTCATTCACTCCACTAGAAACCTCAGAAACAATGTCCAGCATTGTGCAGAGTAAATGACATTGCATACTTGGACCCGAAGGACAGTTGGCACTCTACTGCCAGACACATGTAAGTCAAACTTCACCTCCTTCCCCTTACAATATTCTCAGATTACTTACCCACATCTACACCCCCAAATCTCCCAAGCACAAGTCAAGGTGCTCTCTAAGGCTAAAAACACAACTTCTATAGGGATAGAAAACACACCAGCCTGTCTATTCATCAGCCTGAAACAGGACTTGTCAGACCCACTACAGGCTTTGTACCAGATGAATGGAAGACCGCAACAGTCACTCCCTTGCTTAAAAGTAGGGCTTCAATAGACCTGGGTAATTAAAGCCTAACCTGCCTGAAATGCAAAGCTATGGAAAGAATCATTATGGAATTATTAAATAAGGATATAGATAGCCTACAGATTCTTGATCTAAGCCAGTTAAGATTTGTCAAGGGCAGATCCTAATACTCAACCTGGTTGACTTATTTGAAAAAGTTACTGTAACAATGGATGAAGGCAAATCAGTACACATCATATATCTAAACCTAGTAAAGCTGTTCAACACCATCCCACCTTTCAGTATCATACAAAAACCTTCTGACCTAAATGTAAACCCCTATGTAACCCATTGGATGGCAAATTGTTTCACAAATAGAATCCAGGAAATAAAGGTAGGTGGGGTCTACCTCCTCCAAAAAACTGTCATTAGCAGTCTACCCAAGGTTCACTCCTTTGGCCACTCCTCTTTGGCCTTTACTTCTCAGAGGTCAAAGCTAACATTAAGAGTTTGTGGCTGACCAAGTTGGCAGTTGACTGCATCCTTGGTGCTGTCAAACTCCCAAGAGAACACCATGATCCTTTAAGTGGGTCTGTCCCAAACAAATAGTTGGTGTCAAAATTATAGACTAAAACTAACAAGAAGTGTTTAATCATATCCTTTGTCATGACTCCCTTTGTAACTATCACATTGACAACACATCCCTGAAAGTTGATCCTGTAGTCAGGGATTTGGAACCCTATTTTGACAATGTACCATCCTTTGATCATCTTGTATACACTATTGAAAGCAAGTCCTTATTCATCCCACAGCTTACATTATTATCTATTATGGCATCTAGATCCAGGTATGCAATCATTCCACTGTACTCCATACTTATTTGGCCAATCATTAAATATAATACCCCATTCATCATGTACATGTCCAAACACTTGTCATAACAATGTTTCCTTACTAAAAAAATCAAGGGCCTAAATCATAAAATGTACATGGACTGTCTTAAAGCCCTGTCCCTCTTCTTGGTATCATACAGGTCTGTGAAATGCATCTTCTATCTTGCATGTATACCGCTTCAACAAACCCTGTCCTATCAGACATTATACATTTGCAAATCCTATGGTGACATAAATATGTGCTCAAGGGATCTCAGTCTCTTCTGTATCATAAACAGAACAAGTTGGAGTGATTGCTATATATCACAGATTATTCTGCATCTATGAAACTGTTTTCAACTCCACGTAAACCAAAGCACTTCTCTTACTTTAGTGAACTGTAATGTGTACAGCTGTATAGGTAACCACAAAGTCAACCCAATTTAGAATTTCTGTCCCTCGTGGACAGGGTGAAAATGTGAATGTCCCAGCAATTCCTTGTTCAGCCCATTTCTGAATTATCTGTACAAAAAAATTAAGGGCTAAAAACTACCATGGTGATGTATGGCTTGGTTTCTTAAGATTGTCACAAATCAACAGCGTATCAAGCACCTATGAAACTACGTCATAATAATTTTCAGCTCAAGAAGGGATGATATCAGTATACAAATGTTGTAAAAGTACATAATACTAATAAAACAAAATCCACTAACTTTCAAGATCTTGTTAGATCTTGAACTACTCATTTTTTATTTATTTTTCATTTGCTTGTTTATTTTTTTATTTTTATCTTTAATTCTGAATGGTGAAGCACATGGAAATGAGTGCACTGTAATTGCTAAACATATGACTTTGTAATTCCTTTAAATATTTCTTCCAGTAAATAGTATGAATAGTTATAGACACCACAGTATGTTCACAATTATTCTTTTATAATTAGCAGATTTTAATAAACATAATTTTAAAGACTAAATTGAGTTCAGTGTTATTCATAATGAACGAGGTATACATTTGTAGCAGAATGTAATACGTGTGACAACCCACCACTGCCAACCAATATGTGATGTGGATATCCCACATCTGGGCCAGTAATCAAGGAGCCTCAATCCTCATCACTGGCACCTGTGGGGGAGGGGGCATTCACTGGGAGGATAACAGGTACACACAAACACACAGTGTTTCCAGATGCAGCTCTTGGCATCAAGTGCAATTTCCCTTAAGAGCACACAGAGAGCACAGTCAGTCCAGGGCTGTTTCCTCTCTCTTTCTCTAGAATCCCAATAAGACTCCCCACTAGCACAGCTATAGAGCTGAGTCCTTAGCCAGGGTTCCAAGTCAAGTCCTCCAACACTGTCTCTCTGTCCAACCAGTGATTTGTGCCTCTGCCCAAGTAACTGACAACACACACACTGAGATTTGATTTGCATACACAGACACACACCTGGAAAAGGCTAGCATAGGTTTACTAGCCCCCTCTTGGCCAGACTATACAAGGTAGTTTTCACTGCCATCAGAACCCTTCTGCCAGCTACCTAAAGGCTCTTCTAAGGGTACCCAATATACTGTGTAATATTAGCATTAATACAAATCATAGTTTGACCAAGAGCGAGGCTATTAGGAGTGGCCCACACAGTGTCATCAAATAAATATGCAAGTACTTTCAAAACTTAAATATCTCTACATAGATCAGCCATAATGAAAGGTTTAAATACATTTAATAATAAAAGAATGAGAAAACACCAAGTATATATAGTCACAGTGGCATCAGAGCTCAAAATCACAGGAAATATTGAAAACAATACTGAAGGACAGGCTCAGAAAAATAAAGAAAAATATCTAAACTAAGCTTCAATATATTCCTGACAAAATTTAAGAAAATGATACTATTCCCTATTAACTTACTAACAGAGCAAGGCAGGTGTTGTGAATGGTTCGGGTATATATTAGAAAAATGAAATGACGAAAGAGCGAATGCTCTTTTGTCAACATGTAAAACCCGAACTCAGAAAACAGCGAAGTTACAGAACAGTGATTTTTTTTCCCAGGGAAAAAAATCACTGGTCAAAAAAAAAATTATAAAGAAAAAAATAAAGTGGGGGTCTGTGTCCCCCACACCCCCCTACTTAAATATACCAACTCCGAGATCACACCACAGTGGAGAAAACAGCAAAGTCCCGAGAACGGCCCACCAATTTTTCCCCTGGGAAACAAAAATTGCAGTTCCATAACTTTGTGTTTTCAGATTTCAGGTTTTACATGTCGACGAAAGAGCGTTTGCTCTTTTGTCACTTTGCTCGTCTAATATAGACCCAAATGGTTCTTGTTGTTGTCATATCCAAGATAGTATACAGAATGCTCTATCTCACGGAGATTTCTCAAAATGATATCTAAAATATTACTGCTAGGGATAGCTTGCAGAATGACATCACTTCTTGTCATCTGACTTCTAGTTCCCAGGCAAATCCCCATTGCTGGCAGTATTTAGCACCCACCCATAAAAATATACACACTAAGGGCTTTTGCTCAGCTCTGTTGAGCTTCTGGAGGTCGTAGAACAACTGAACACTTCCACTCTTCCTGAGTGGCAATTAATTCACCGCAGAGACAATACAGAAAGCTTCCTAGTACATACTTTTTCTCCCTGGCTGCCTTGAAGCCAGTGAGATAGCATCTTATGGCCTAGCCTATAAAGTGACATAATTTCAGATATTTTTCTAAAGTTTGTTGGACTGAAGTTAACCCTCCAGTTTCCTCTGTTAAAATATATACATTGAAACAGTTACAATAGTGCATGTACATTTCTGTTCTCTTCCAGTAGGCACACCATGGATATATTTTAAACACAAGCACTTTCCAAATACCTTTTCAGCACAAAAATCTGTTCAAAGCAGTTTGATATACACATGACATACAGTTCTAATTAATTTGCAACACAAGCATCTTAGATAAATCATGTTGATATACACAAATGACATATACTTATTTACAAAATTCCAGCTAGCTGTGCTGGCAGTACCTCATTTTTGTCACATCATGTGAAAAAGTTAATGCCACCTGGAATTCAATAAAGATGAATTAAGTTTTAAAAATGTCCGGTTTTATGATCAGCTTCTGGAAAATTTTGACGAGACTATATCTCAACCTCACTTCCTCAACATGCATCTGCTAGAAAACTATCAGGAATTAGAGGTAAGACTAAGGTTGAGGAACTACACTGTGGTACAACTGCAGGGAAAAGATGTAGAAGTGTTGTGATGACAGAGAGGCTGTCAGGAATAAGAGAGCAGTGAAATACCACAAAGGATGGTCCTCAGTCCAATACCCTTTAGAGTGTTCATTTCAGCCTCATTTTTCCTGTGATATAGGGCAGCACTAGAGGACTGGAGTGGGGTACAGACTAAAAAAGGATTGGAAAGAATGGCCAGGGGTCAGAAAATGGATTTAGTGTAAACAAATATAGACTACTGTACTTAAACCAGAACAACAGTGACAAGATGTGTCAGCTAGGGAAGTGAAGCTGTTAATGAAGAGCATGAAAACTATCTGCTGATGTTCAAAATTTTGAGCTGAGCTGGGCACCACCCTCACCCCCAAAAGAACAGTGAGAGCACTGTGACAGCAGTGAAAAGAATGTCAGTGTGCATCTCCAAGTAAACACATTCCAGATGCAAAGAAATAACGATTTTGCTCTAGCAGGCCCTTTTAGGCCAAAATTTGACTACAGAGGCCATGCAGTAAGAAAAAAAATCTCCCCAGTAAATCATTATAATGGTATGTGGGATGGGATGAGTAAAGGAATTAACCAAGTTTACAGCTCTGAAGGAATAAAACAGAATTTCAGTGCATGCAATCCTGTCGGTGAGACATGAAGAGGTCATCCTGAAGACAGAGAATAGGGAAATGAAGGAGGCAGATAGAAGACTGCAGGGGCAGTTACTCCTTTGATCTGTGAAAATAGTTTTCAATGGAATCCGTTACAGATTGCCAGAATGTGTAAAGCAGCATTCAAAGGGGTGCGGCAGAGGTGCACAAATAGGAAAGGAAAAGAAGGCTAGAGAAGGGTTGGAATTACTTTTAAAGGATATACTAAATATTTTAATTACCTCCTGCCAACAAACTAAATGCAATGTAATATGGCATGATCTGTCTGCACTGAAGACTTATGATCACGTGGAACAGTTAATATCAACTGGAAGTCAATAAAGGTGAATTAAAAAAAGTCCAGTTTTATGATCAGAGTATAGAAAATTTTGACAAGGGACTATACCATGTACAATAATTTCTCCAGACTTAATCATTATTGTTTTAAGTCAAAATCAAAATGCAAACCCATTATATTTTTCTACATTGTAACTTCTTGTGTTTTGGAGAATAAATACACGGTTTTAAGTGTACTTTGTGACTGTAACATTCTCGTAGCAATATACTAAGGAAGCTAATTGTGAAATGATTAAAAGATGATTGCCAGCTTAGCTTGTATAAATGGATGGAGCATGGAGGACCAAGAAAAAGAAGTTAGTTCTTCATTCGGCTGTTCATACTTGATCTGAGCTGGGCTCTGACTGAATAATTGTGGTTTTGGGAGCTGGACAGCCCTGTCAGGGCTTAGAGTGGATTTAACCTGAGGTACATTCAGATAAAGATTTTGTATGTAGAGCTGAAAGGAAGGTCTGAATAAAGTCTACAGCTGTGACTTTTAAAATAGTCAGTTTGCTTGAAGGGCTGTATGAGACAATCTGTGAGGTGTAGTAACCCCAAGGACTCTAAACCCAAAAAGTTACTGTACATGCTGTATATAATTGTGGGTCTTTTACTTTGGAAAGCTAAGTGAGCTTCTTTTTGTTTGTTATCAATAGACCTGTGTTTGACTATGCATCCTGGGAGCATGCATGTGGTATGGTTTACAGTGTGCAACAATGCCATACAGCAATCTGTGGCTGACACAGATTCCTTTACAAAAAAGTGTGGCAATGTGAAGTGTCCAGCAGCTTATAAAACTGTTGGTTGATAAAAGGTACATTTCATTTCTGGTCATTGACTGTGTGACAGCACTAAATGTGCTACAGCCTTCAAGGGTGTAAAACACTTCAAACTCCTGTACTTTTTTTCTTTGTAACAAACAAGGCATTAGGGCTTCAAAAAGCGCATGTATGACCAGGAGCAGCCTTAGGTCAACTGGTGCCCTAGGCAAAAGGGCTTCATGGTGCCCCCCACCACACCACCCGGTGCCCCCATCCTGGTCTACCTACACCAAATAAATACTGGATAAGTGCCCCTGCTAGAGTGGAGCCCTAGGCGGCCGCCTAGTTGGCCTATGCCTAAGACCGGCTATGTGTATGACATTGAATTGCCATCAAATTTCTCCAGTAATGGCCAGTATGTGTTCTCAAAATGGTTGTCAAGATTCACCTCTCAGGCTTTGCTCTTTAGGTCAATTTCTTAAGATCCAGAAATTGAGCATGTTTTAAATTTGTTATAATCAGAGACCAAATCATCTATATTATTCTGTTAAATGAAAAAAAATGTAACTGCTTATTACATGCAAGTTAACTGCTGTGAGAGAGAGAGAGAGAGAGAGAGAGAGAGTGTGTGCATGTGTGTGTGCCTCCTCTGTCTTTATCTGTGTGAGCTGGGGGCAAATAAGTTGGATTTCTGGTGTAAATGAAACAGATCCAGTCAGACTAACCTGCTGCTTATCCATAGTAACTAAATAAGCAATAGATGATTTAGTCCGACAGGACTAAATCATCCTCCGCAAGGAAGAGGAAACCTGTCTGGTGTACATCTGCAATAAATAAACTCTATAAACAAAAGGAAAAAATTCCTGTATAAGACCAAGAAGGAGCAGGTGCCTAATTGAAAGCACTCTCTCCTTAGCCTGATCAAGCAAATAAGAGCACTAATGAAATCCTCCAAAGCAAACCAAGTTCAAACTGGCCACATCTACTAAAGACAATCATAAGGCCTTCTTCACATACGTCCGCAACCTCAAAGGAAGAACCTAGATCTGTTCAGAATTGGTGGTCAAGGACATCACATATACAAATGCTGTAGATATAGCAAACTTGCTGACTGACAGATTCAGCAAAAACTTTACTCCTCTGTCCTCCATCAGTAAATCAGGACATCCCCAGTACCTGCCCCCTTCTCCCCTTATATCTAGGGATCAGGTCATCACTGCTCTCTCAAAGGAAAAAAATACAGCCTCCATGGGACCAGATAACATCTCAGGATGCATGCTACGTGAACTCAGGCAGGAACTTGCAGCACCATTAGGCACCCTATTCAACCAAAGCCTGAGTACTGACTTCATCCCAGCTGAGTGGAGGACAGCCACTGTCATCCTTTACACAAAGGTGGAGCATCCACCGACCCGGAAAATTATAGACCCATCAGCCTAACTAGCCTGATCTGCAAGGCCATGGAACGGATCAGCATGGAATTCATTAACAAGGACATTGGCAACCTCCAAACACTCGATCCCACACAGTTTGGCAAGATGGGTAGCAAACTGGCTCTCTGATAGAACTCACCTAGTCAAAATAGGGGAAGCCACCTCAAGCAGTAGACCCGTAACAAGCAGCATACCCCAGTGTTCGTTCTTGGGCCTCTGTTATTTGGGATATACTTTCCTGAGGTGCAGGCCAAAACCAGTAGGCTATGGCTGACCAAGTTTGCAAATAACTGCAAGCTGGCTGCTGTCATCAATTCCCCTAGTGATGTTGACATTCTCCAAGAGTTTCTCACTCAGACAAATGACTGGTGCCAGAAACATGGCCTCAACCTAAATTCCAAGAAATGCATAATCATCCCCTTTGGGGAGAGTGACGTCCTCACAAATTATCACATTAATAACAATGTCCTAAGCACGCAATCATTCGTGAGATATTTGGGCACCCAGGTTGATAGCAACCTGACTTTTGAGCACCAAGTTGCTTCCGTTGTATTGAAAGCCTTCTACATGACCCACCTCATAAGTAAGGGTATCTCATCCAGGGACAAGCAGATCATAACATCCCTGTATTCTTTCCTTATAGGCCCATTACTGAGTACAATGCCCCCTTCAGCATGTACCTCGCAAATCACATGCAGCAGCTGGAGAGAGCACAGAGATTCCTCACCAGGAAAATCCAGGGCCTCAAACATCTACCATACGCAGGTAGGCTAAAAGCCCTATCCCTCTACTCAGTTTCATACAGACTCCTCAGAGGTGACCTCTGTCTAGCATAAAAGGCAATCGTGGAGCCCACCTTGATGGGATTGCTGCAAATCTACAAGTCAAGCTCCACTCTAGTAACTCACATACGTGGCCTCAACCTAGTTTGTGACGTCAACAAGACTTGTTGGCGGGACAGATGTGTGTCCCAGAGACTCCTCCATCTATGGAATAGACTCCCTCTCCAGATCAAGCAGAGTACATCTTTACCCCTTTTTAAGTTCAACCTGGATAACTGGATGGGAAACAGAAAATATACCCCTGGGATTCCACCCGTGTCCCTGTGGGACAGGGGGCATTGGGTGCTGATTTGTCTAAACATAGGCTAAACTCTTGGCTAGTTTTATAAAGGCCTCAATGCCAATAGCCTTGTAACCTCTTATGATCCTATGTGTATAATTAATATTTCCAATTATACTTTACCTCAGTGAACTTTTTGTTAAACTCCATACTCTAAGCCTAAATACTGCAGATGTTACTATTATTCTACAATACAAACTTCTATTCACTAAACACAGATTTTGGACAGATCACAGCAGTGTGATCATCCTATGGATACTTTTACAGGAATTATTAACAAACATAAACTAAGGAAATTTAACAGGTGTAGCCTTTATAGATTTAACAAAACTATTCAATCCTATCAATCTCTCAGTCCATATAAATTACATTAGACATATGTATCAATCCTGATACCTCTATTTGGTTAATAACTTTCTATCATGCTGACACCCTTATTGATGTCCCTCAAGGCTTGGTCCTTGTCCCCACTATTATTTTTCATCTTTATTAACAAACTAATGACCCTCCTCAGCACCCTCGTACTACATTCATATGATTTATCGATCTTCAGACTCGTCTCCAACCATTCAGGAACATCTATTACAAAAAGGCCTCCACAGTCTAACAACCTGGATTAACAATAAAAATCTCATTTTGAACTCATCAGAAACAAAAGCTGTGCTATTCAGAGATGGACAAAAGCTCTACAAAGCACCATTCATATGGTGAAATTACTAGCCTTCATAGTGAAACAGATGAAACAACTACCTCCCTCAAATAGTTAGGCAAAATGAATCATCTACTCGTCTGGACCAGAAAGATGCCAAACTTTGTTTACCCAGCAGCTTCAGTAGTAATAGCTAAAGCTATTTTATTACATCAACTTGAATATGGGCTTCCCTTAATGTCGATAGCTTCCAACAAAATTGCTAAAACTCTACAAGTCATTTTCTATTACAATATGTCATTTCTCTTACTCTGTCTCTCTCTCCCTTCAACATCATTGCCTAACAATCCAAAATGACTAGCAGTTAAACAAAGGTCCCAATTCTTACTATGCTTCCAACTATTAAAACTTATGAAGATAGACACCTTCCACCCCCCACCCCTGCAGTTAAATTAACTGTGAAGATGCCATTCTACAATCTGAAAGGGAAACACATACAAGCCTAACACCAGAAACATACAAGACCAATCTCAAATGCACTAACAAATTCTGTGTTTGGAACCAAGCTCTGGAATCTTTACATCCGTAATGAAAAGATCTGATTTTATACCCACAAATGTATTCTAAACTGAAAGCACATCTGATAAAATGAGCCAAATGTAGATGCTTCACTTCAATCCATATCACACAACACTACTGAAAGTAAGATCCACTAACTTTCAAGATCTTGTTAGATCTGGCTGCTGTCTTGTAGCAATGTTGTTATTTATTTTTGCTTGTTTTTATTTTGTACATTTATAATAAACAAAATCCACCATGAGTTGTTGTTGTTGTCTTTCGGCTTTTCACTGTTAGGGGTCGCCACAGTGGAACTCCGGTCCGCTAATGATTGGCAGTAGATTTTTCACGAACGCCAAGGTACCAGCTCGATGTTCAACCTTCATGAGTAAGTATCCAAAAACCAAAAAACACTCCAATAGCACCAAGGAAGAACAAAAATCAGATGTGTATTTTAATATCTGCTTGTGTTAAAATTCTTTAGTACACAAACCAAAAGAACAACAACACATTGAAAAACTCTTACATTAATTAACAAACGAATCCAATAAATCTCCATTAACATCAATGAACCTAACAGATAGATGTTAACTCTTCAATCTCCTAGCTCTTAAAAAGCACTTAATGTTTACGTGTTCATTCAAACCAGGTGGAATATCAGCACCAAGTTTAATCTGCCATGCAACCTTTCTCTTTTCCACCTGTTTTTTTTTAAATCACCCCCTCTCTTGTCAACAGAAACCGGTTCTAAACAGCAAAACAATTTTTTTTTTAATTTTTACAAACAGAATGTTTGAATAAAGAATTATTAAAACACCACTCCACGAACCAACTCACCAAAGAAAGAAAAAAACACACTGAACGACTGGAGAAATGGTCACCATCCACTTTTACTGTGTTCCTAGTACTTCTGCATCCAGCCTTCCAGGGAATAATCATGCACAAGAATGGTGTACTTTATATACATTTCACTACATTCATTATTCAATTCATTTATACAATAATTGATCAATTAATCAGTGAGTCAAGAAAGTTAAAATCTAAAGTGCATCCTGAGCAGTAAAGTGCTTCAGAAACATTCAAAGTTCATCAAAACATATAAAGTGCAACCCCTTACATTCCTATAGCATTTAACATTATAATTTAAGAAGTTAATACAAAAGCACTTATCAATTAATCAATGAGTCAAGAAAATTTAAATCTAAAATGTATCCTAAGCAATAAAATTCTTCAGAAACATTTAAAGTGAATCAAAAAACTTTTAAAATGCAAGTTCATACAAAAGCACTTATACATCTCTAGATAAACAAATACTAAAACATTTTGCCCTACAATAGTTGATCAATTAGTCAGTGAGTCAAGAAAATTTAAATCTAAAGTGCATCCTGAGCAATTAAAGTGCTTCAGAAACATTTAAAGTACATCAAAAAAAAGTTTAAAATGCAACCTCTTACATACCTATTGCATTTAACTTAATAGTTTAAGAAATTCATGCCAATGCACCTATACATCTTTAGACAAACAAATACTTAAATATTTAAATATTTTACCCTATACATATAAATTATTCATCCTATATGCCTATGCATTTATAAAGTAATGCATACTGAAACAGTTCATCCTATACATGTAAATCTAACTCCATATTAAGCCCATGGGGCCACAAAGTTCCAAAAGTAATAATATATCTACTTTCCATCCTTAACAAAATGTACCCATATTCCATTCCTAATGTACCCATATTCCATGCCTTGTACTGCATAAGGTTTTTTTAAAACAGAAAAAAAAAAACTGCTAGTGTTACGATTGTGAACAGTGTGGAAATGCTGGGCCACAGGATTATTAAGCCTAACATGCCTCACATTCCCCAAATGCTCCGTAATTCGTCTTTTCACCATTCTTCTGGTTTGGCCTATATACCACTTTACAGGTAGACAATCACATCCAGTGGCATAAACATCCCCACTGGTACTGCAATTGCAAGATCCCAGGGCAATGAACTTCTTTCCATTAATCAAAGTACCTGAAATGTTCTTGACTTTGTCACACACCTTGCACCTTCCACATCTACAGGTGCCTACTGTGTTAGAACCAGTTTCCATCCTACTCACCCTACTGTTCAATAATTCCTTCAGGTTGTGAAATCTACTATGAGAAAAAACAACCCTGCCCTTGAAAATGTTGCCCACTTCCTCATACTTCTGTATTATAGGCCAAAACCTGTGCACTAACACCTTCAATATAGCTGAAAAAGGGGAAAATTTGTTAACAAAAAATATATCATCCTTGCCCACTTTATGATAATCTCCACGCCCATGATATATTGCATGACTCCATACTCTCCGACCAGCAATTTGCTTTCTCACTTTTTCCTCAGCCCTATTTAACACCTGGCTAGAATACCCTCTCTTCACCAACTTGCATCTAACAATGTTAAATTCCCCATCCAATGTGGTTGTGTCATGAACATTGTCACTAATGTGCTTGAATTCTCCATAAGGGAGAGAATTAAGTAAATGTTCTAGATGCATGCTGTCTGCACTCCAACAGTTATTAGCTGCTGTTTCCTTATAGAATGGTTTAAAAGACACTAGCTTGCTTTATCCACAAAACACTCCAAATCAAGAAACTGTATCTTATATCTATGAGTTTGATAGGATACTGTGATGCCATAATGATTCTGATTTAGTTCCAACGTGAACTGTTCAAAAAGACTAATCTCCCCTCTGCATATAAAAAACAAATCATCAATATAGCATTTGAAAACTATAACATTTTCCAAAAAAATATGTATTCCTATAAACACAGCTCTCCTCAAAAAAAACATAAAAATGATGGCATAAGATGGGGCAAAATATGCCCCCATAGCAGCTCCTGTTCTCTGTAGAAAAAAATTGTCCTCAAAACTAAATACATTGTCTGTCAGTGCAAACTCCAACAGCTGTAAAATATAACTTGTTCTGGGACCTTCCCCCAATAGTCTGGCTACTGCTTCCAGACCCCACCGATGAGAAATATTGGTATACAAGGACTTAACATCAACAGTTGCCCAGAAAAAAATCCTCTTGCCACTCAGCACCTCCCAAAGTGTCTATGAGCTCTTTACCATTTCTAATGTGTGAAGGGACTCACTTCAAATGCTCTTTCAACTGTGCATCCAGAAAAATGCCAATATTCTGGAGATATCCCCCTACCCCTGACACTATGAGTCTCCCAGGGGGATTTGTTAAGTCCTTGTGTACCTTGGGAATGGCATAAAACTTAGCCATTCTAGGATATTTTACATGTAACTTTTTGACATCAGTGGTGGAAAAAAAATCCCAGTCTCTCTCCCTTTTCAAGTAATTCCAACAACAAGTCATTATATGCATCCAGAACATTTGACTGCACCTGTTCATAAACACCAACTTCCTGCAACAATTCCTTCACCATGTTGTTGTATTTCACTCTAGACATTATTACCCAATTACCCCCCTTATCTGCCTGTGCAAAAACAATCGTTATTCAAGCTTCTTAACTGCCTTAATGCATTCTGTTCATGCTTTTTCAAGTTATGGGGCTTATAACCGTCATAAAACTTCTTATATTCAACAGGCAACTGTTTGTATAACATCTTCTCAAAATGTATTATGGCTGAGACAGCTCTAGGTGGATAAAAAGTGCTAACATAACATAAGGAACCTTAGGAATACTACATTTTCCAATGCAAAACCATCCCCAACACTGTCCCTATTACTTTCAAGCTCTTGTTCATAAGCAAAAATATCCACTAACTCATTTTCATGCAGTGACAAATCTAGCAATGGTTCCTCATCCTCATCAATGCTGCACATTACATTACCATTTGTATTTTCTGAATTTGTTTTAGAAAAAAAATGCCTTTAAATGTAATTTGTGACAAAAAGCATATATTTCTAACATTATATCTGCCAAGGCTGGAAAATATGTTGGCACAAATTTCATTCCTTTCAAAAGTAAACTATACATGTTATCATCTAACTGCAAATATGATAGATTAATAATATTTAACATTTCACTTGGACTCACTGAATGTGAACTATTTACATTATTCAGGACATACCTGTTATTATGCTCCTCATTACATGTGACAACATCATTAGTAATGTTACATCCAAAATGTCCAGTTCTCTGATTTTCTTCATTTCATCCTGTTCTGCCACCTCTGGTTGCTCTTGCTTTTCGATTGCTGTGGGCTCACTCTCTGACCATTGCTTTGCTCACCCTGCTGGACACCTCCCTTCACTGAGTTCCTCAAATGAGACACATTTCCTGCTGTTGATGCTGCTGCTTGATTCTGTGGATGAAAAGGATGACTCGTGCGAACTCCGAGACCTCATAGCCATATTTTTTAAGGTGGACCTGCTCTGCCTAGGTTTTCTCTGCCACTGAAAGATGAGGTTGTTCCTATAATCACAATCATCTCTGTCCAGTTTACTGCATTTCCTTTTACGTATTTCAGTCTCAGCTTTGCCCACTCTCACATAAATGTCCTTCATTTTATTATTAAATACTGCGCTCGTCCTGCAGCTCCAAATGAATTTCTTACTTATTCATGCAGTCTACAGTTACGCTTGAGAAGTACTTTAAGCCACCCTAAAGCCTAAAGTACACTGTAAAGAGATATTCTTCCACTCCTCGAATAAATCCGCTTCAGCAAATTCAGAAGCTGAAAGTTTGTCCATCCTTAAACCCTGAGGGGTTAAACTCAGGCTGATATATTTCTCCAGCAACTTGGTATCATAATATAAAGACACCTCCTTTATAAGCAAACGTTCTAGTCTCCCATACCTGGTTGCCTGCTGGTCTCCCAGTCCATTACAAGACCACAAATCGGAAACAGCCACCTTCTCATCCCCTTTCTCTCCACATTTCTGTACAGGAAAGAAAGGTAGTTACTGAACTGGACATGGAACTGGATATGTCTCCACCAAATGAAGCTCCAGTAACCGACATACTGTCAGAAAACTCAAAAAACACCACTCCACAAACCACCTCACCAAAGAAAGAAAAAAACACTGAATAACTGGAGAAATGGTCACCATCCACTTTTACTGTGTTCCTAGTACTTCTGTATCAAGCCTTCCAGGGAATTATCATACACAAGAATGGTGTACTTTATATACATTTCACGACATTCATTATTCAGTTCATTTATACAATAATTGATCAATTAATCAGTGAGTCAAGAAACTTAAAATCTAAAGTGCATCCTGAGCAGTAAAGTGCTTCAGAAACATTCAAATGGCATCAAAACATAAAAAAAGTGCAACATATAAAGTGAGCAACATTTTCAAGGGCAGGGTTGTTTTTTCTCAAAGTAGATTACACAACCTGAAGGAATTATTGAACAGTAGGGTGAGTAGGATGGAAACTGGTTCTAACACAGTAGGCACCTGTAGATGTGGAAGGTGCAAGGTGTGTGACAAAGTCAAGAACATTTCAGGTACTTTGATTAATGGAAAGAAGTTCATTGCCCTGGGATCTTACAATTGCAGTTCCAGTGGGGATGTTTATGCCATTGGATGTGATTGTCTACATGTAAAGTGGTATATAGGCCAAACCAGAAGAATGGTGAAAAGAAGAATTATGGGGTATATGGGGGATGTGAGGCATGTTAGGCTTAATAATCCTGTGGCCCAGCATTTCCACACTGTTCACAATCATAACACTAGCAGTTTGGTTTTTACTGTTTTAAATAAACCTTATGCAGTCCAAGGCATGGAATATGGGTGCATATTGTTAAGGATGGAAAGTAGATATATTATTAATTTTGGAACTTTGTGGCCCCATGGGCTTAATATGGAGTTAGATTTACATGTATAGGATAAAATATTTTAGTATGCATTATTTTATAAATGCATATACATATAGGATGAATAATTTATATGTATAGAGTAAAATATTTAAATATTTGTTAATCTAAAGATGTATAGGTGCATTGGCATGAACTTCTTAAACTATTAAATTAAATGCAATAGGCATGTAAAGGGTTGTATTTTAAAAGTTTTTTGATGCACTTTAAATATTTCTAAAGCACTTTGTTCAGGATGCACTTTAGATTTAAATTTTCTTGACTCACTGACTGATCAACTATTGTAGGGCAAAATGTTTTAGTATTTGTTAATCTAGAGATGTATAAGTGCTTTTGCATGAACTTGCATTTTAAAAGTTTTTTGATGCACTTTGTTTCTGAAGCATTTTATTGCTCAGGATGCACAATTTTCTTAACTCGTTGATTAATTGATCAACCATTGTAGGGAAAGATGTTTTAGTGTTTGTTAATCTAGAGATGCATAAGTACTTTTGTATTAACTTCTTAAATTATAATGTTAAATGCTACAGGAATGTAAGGGGTTGCATTTTAAATGTTTTGATGCACTTTGAATGTTTCTGAAGCTCGTTACTGCCCAGGATGCACTTTAGATTTTAATTTTCTTGACTCACTGATTAATTGATCAATTATTGTATAATTGAACTGAATAATGAATGTAGTGAAATGTATATAAAGTACACCATTCTTGTGCATGATTAATCCCTGGAAGGCTTGTTGCCGAAGTACTAGGAACACAGTAAAAGTGGATGGTGACCGTTTCTCCAGTCGTTCAGTGTGTTTTTTTCTTTCTTTAAATAATTATTAATATCACATAGTTTAATAGCATTTAGATGTTCTTTGATTCAGTCTTGTAATCGTCTTGTTGTCATACCAACATAGTATGAATCACAGCCTGAACATAATGCAATATAAATCACCCCAGTAGATTCACAGCTGAATCTGTGTACAAAATTTATGGTATATGATATATGGGACAACATAACAAATGGTCCCTCATAGATATATCTACACGCAGAACAACTGTTACATTTATAGGTCCCTTTGCTCTTATTAGAGTAAGGTACTTTAACTTTAGTGTCAAGACCTTTCCAACAAATGTTTTATACTAAACTCTTTCGTGTTGGCAAACTATGGTTCATTTCCTAAAACTTCCATAAGTTCCCTGTTGCTCTTAATAATTCTCCAGGTGTTACTAATAATGTTTTCAATATTAAGAGAGTCTACAGACATATCTAAACTACAACGAGGGATGTTATAATTAACTGCTTTGTCAGATTTACTTACAAAGCCTTTAAACAAAATACGGGGAAAAATGGTGTCTCTCTTCTCACATACTTCTTTAGCTGTTTTTTCCAATATACTCAAGGAGTAACCTCTATGTACAAAAAAAACATGCAATAAAATTAACTTCCTGTTCAAAAATATCATCTTTACTAATTATACACGAGGCTCTAATATATTGCCCCCTAGGTATATTGCGTTTCATATACCATGGTTGATTACTAAGACAGTGCAAATAACTATTAGAAAAAAGTGTTTTTTCTATAAATACTGCTATCAAAATGCATGTTAACTTCATCCCAAGATAACTGTACATCTAAAAAGCTAACCTTAGATCCAAGTATCTACCAAAGTAAATATCAGAAAAGTAGAAGTCTCATTTAAAGGTTTTAAAAATGTTGCTATCAAATTCCCCCTCAATAATAAAAAACAAATAATCAACAAATGTATTATAAAATAAAATACTATGAAACTCTTGTACCTTGGGTAAATTTAGTAACAAATACAAAAATAAATAAATATTTTCTGTAAAGATAATGCTACAGGGGGTAAAATGGGTATGAAGGGCATATTAAGAGGAATGCTACTAATCCTACTTAGGGGCAGAACTGAACCCTTTGCTTAGGACTCCACTTTACCTAAGGCTGAGCCCCTTCTACACTGTGTATTTTTAATACCCCACTTATCAGATATTTTCTCACAATGCATTTTGTGACTTCATTCGCTCCAGAGGAATTTTAGTGGCCACCAGGCCAAATCATTGAATTCTTAGACGGCAACACTAACAGCAGTGATGACATCTTAGTCTGTAGTAACCATTTAAATAGCACAATGACCCAAATCATTAGCAATGCTAAGACTACCTCTAGTACTCATGTTGTTGTTGTATCTTTCGGCTTTTCCTGGTTAGGGGCCGCCACAGCGGAACTCTGGTCTGCTAATGATTGGCAGTAGATGCAGAATCAAAATAACAAACACAATGGGAACAATAAGAAGTCGCTGCTGTTTGCATGTCCAATACACCATGGTGATAAGTTGTCAAAACATGGCATGAACTGCAGAAATACTGAGCACCCATACAAGACTGGACGGTTATCACAACTCATTCAAGTACCTGATAACTTTATCAAGTGTCTGCTAAATTACCACTGAGAGACAGTTTAATCAAAGTAACAAAGCATGCTATACTTGACCCTGGCTGTCCAAAGGCTGTTGCCCAGAAAGACCTCTTTTAAATAATCTTTGATTCAAACAGGTAGTAAAGAACAAAACTGGACAATTCTCACTGCAATTCAGTGAAGTAACTGATACATTACCATTAACAGACATTTTGAACCAGGAGGGTTTCAGATTCCCGATACTGAGTGTTTCAAGTGTGCGAGTCAGAACCATAGCTTGGTGTTCTGTTCTGAAGCTGATAACAAATCACATACTACTGTTAAACTGCAACATACCAAGTGACTCAACACTTCAGCTGTGACCATAAATGCAGTATCAGCATTCATTTCTGAATGAGAGTACTGCACCCCAGCACTGTTGGCACTTGCCAATCACCCCCCCCCCCCAACACATTGCACCTGGAGCAGCCGCCCCTTCTTCATACTGCCCTAGTTATGCCTTTGTTGTGAGTCATGCATGGATTCTAACAAGGAGTGTGCTCCAGCTAATATTTTACTTAACAGATATGATGATAACTTACCAAATTATGACCAATTACAGGATGTAGCTTTAGGGCCAGCCATGACCAGTACTTTACCTTATCTAGATAATTTACAGTCGCTAGGAAGTGAAGTTGTTTAAAACACAGCTACATGGAAGAACTGTTATATGCTATGATAGCAAAAACTGGATCACAATTTTATAGTATATATTTTTCAAAGTTTCTTCAGCTAAAAAAATTAAGTTCATATGGCATGTGATATCCCTTATCTGTAGCATAATATGTATGTATTTTCTTATTACCAATGCAAGCAGAAAGCTTAAGATAAGGAAATGTATAGCACAATGTGTGTTTACTATTCCATAAATCTCAGCAAAAGTGGGATGTCATATGACTGTTTTGCTTAGCCCTTACTGCCATTTTAGTAAATAGCAGGGTTGCTTGCTCACCAGCTCCAGTATATGTGTGTGGTTACTTTTGTTGTTTATGCCTAAAACCTGAATCTAAACCCTTCCAGTCTCCAAAAAGACGACACTCATTAGACGTAAAGACCACTTCCTTCTCCTAAACTGATCTAATCTCAGAGTTAGAACTTATTTTAGGATTTCTGAAGTTCAGTCTTTCAAAACCAAGCTTCTGTTGGTTAATCCTACAAGTGCCAAGATTTTGAACAGAGACCAGTTTGTGTAAAACATGAAAGCAGGCAGCTGGATCAAAAATGCAGGCAGCATTTAAAGTTTTATATAAATAAATCAATGAGATATTTTCCCATACATTATTTAACATCAGTGATGTTTGTGAACAAATGAAGGATCATTTTGCAGACTTTACAGAACTATATCCCTGCTGTACTGTTGCTGTCTCATATGCATGCTTTAGTTTACCTGTATATCACGTTTAACCACTGTACATAAAATAGTAGTCTACACAGTCTAAGTGGCCCACATAGGATTTTAACTTTGAATTATCATAATTACAAAGTTTTTCCTCCACTTATAAAGTATACTGACATTCTACATTTACTTTCAGGTGTATTTGACACCTGAATGCTCTTAAAATGAGTATAGATTAAATGATGTAAAATTAACTTCAAGATTAAATTCAGATGTGCGCCTCAAACAATATATAAATAATCTGCACCAGTCAGGTGATTGTACTTATAATCATTTAAAAGTATTTAAAGTCAGCATATTGTCAGGCATTGTCACCGGCTATTTCCTTCCTCCACATAAATGGTTTGACAAGGGACTCGAGCCTCACCTTACAACCCTCCATAACATGAAAACAATTAGACACCTTAACGTATGCATTGTCTTTTCTAAACTAACTAGTCATGCCGGAATCCCTGGCAGGTCCCATTCAGATATTAATTCTCTTCACAGTTTAACAGCTGAATGCAGATCCGAGTGGTTAATGGATTCTTCATTGAATTAGCTGTATCTTGAAACACTGCATCTGAAGTGTAGATCCTCTTGATGTAGTTCTGAACAAGTCACTGATCAAACCAAAGGCTTCAAGTCATTCCTGAGAGGAGGCACTGTTTGTTTGTATTGTTTACAAAAAAATAAAACAGACATGAGATTGTACTTATAATCATTTAAAAGTATTTAAAGTCAGCATATTGTCAGGCATTGGTACTGGCTATTTACTTCCTCCACTGCATAATTCTACGTTTGGTTTCACTGCAAAGTTTGAAGCATAGAGAGAGTAATACAAACCATGGAGGTATAACATTTTTTTCTCTATTCCTCCCACAACAGACCATCAGCTGCCACCAGCTCCTCTCCTCAGTTACCACATCTGCCAAACCTACCTTAACACCTCCAGGCACAACCCGATCCTATGTCCAGAGAAGGAAAGGAAACCGAGAATGCTGCTGCACTGACATATTGCCACCAGGAAGTGTACCATAATACAAACCACATCTGCACAGAAGCCTTTGCTAACTCTGTAAGTTGGTGCACTGGAGGGTGCATGTGGGCTTCTGAGAATGCACAGCCTCTGACTAAGCAATAGATCCATCAGCAGTCTGTAACCTGTTAAGCTCCTGAAGCTGCTATAACGTAGCAAGCCTAGACTGGTTCCCCTCTCCCTCTCTCCCTCCCCCCTAGGATGGGGAAGCCACTGTTGGCCACTCATGAACACCATCCACCCCCCATGCAGCCCCTCCAGTGCCCAATTAGCTAGTCAAACATGGACTGTTTGGGTTGTAATAAAGGCTTTACTTCACTGCGCTGGGGCTACTCATAGTATGACAGTTTTTGGTTACTAACAAACAACAGAGAAGACAAATCCAATCAGGCCCTCTGAATCAAAACATGCTAGTTCCAAAGAAGAATGATTTTCACTGAAGACTTTCACACTTGAAAACATTTTTCTCAAACCTGCAGCTGACTTCTAGCTTACGAACTTATTGAAACATAAGGAACAGCTGTGAGTTCAAAGGAAGAAAACCACTGGAAACTGGAAGATTAATAACGTAAATGATTGAAATTATTTTATTTATTCTATTTGCATTTGTTTGCCAGGAAAGTCTGACTGGGTAATAAAGTAGCCACTTTTCAGTGAAGACCCAGTGAGAAAAGCTCCAGTACAGCAGTTACAATGTATAGTAAAAGTTACAAAAAAATAAATAAATACATAAAATTGCCATGGGGAAATTATTTTAAGTAAGTTTACAAATAAATTGTATATAAAGAAGAAAAAGGTAATGGGCAGAGAGAAATTAAAAGATTAAAATACCAGAGCAGTGGTAGGGTAAGAAATGAAAGGCAAAGAAAAATGTAAAAAAATCCTTTTATTGAAAATGGAGGTGTAAATGATTTATATTCAGAAATGAGTGCAAGACCTATAAATTTTGGAGGTATATGACAAGTAAAAAGGGAGTCACCAGCAATGTATGGGTACTGATGGAGGGAATAGAGTCAGTGATTTGTAAGGAAAGGAGAAAGGTGAAGGTTTAGCAAGTTTAGGTTTTGCAACTGACGAGTTAATACTTACGGAAAGTTGAGGACAGAAGATGTAGGTGACCAAGGCAGAGGGAAGGCTAAAGCACAAGTAGTAAGGGAGTAGGTGATTGAGAGGCAGAAGTTGATGTTTTAGTAGGGCATCTTAGTGGCTATAGTTCTTAAGCCAGGGATACCTGAAGGAAAGTAATATGGTAAAGAGAGAGGAGATGTCAATTATTTAGTGGCTGAGGTGAAAAAAAACATTGCCACTTCTGTCTGAAGTGTAGGTGTAGCTGTGATTTGAATGTTTTTGCATTTTCTGTCATATTGGTAGAGGTATGGCGTTCCAGAGTTTGGATACAGAGATGGAATATAGAGCATTTCTTGTCGTACAGATGGACATGGAGGTGGACCGAAGACATTTGATTTTGGACTGAGTCGTCTGTTGGGGGAGTATCAATGTAGAAAGTTCATTACAGAAAGACGTTCATCAGATTGACATAGCATGTTCTGTGTGATTATTAATTGTGTGATAGTTAGATTTTGTGGAAGTTTTAACCAGTGAATTTGTTTAAGGGTTGTGTAATGATATGATTTAATTGATGAAATCATGGTAAATTTTTAAAGTTGTGATAATAGGAATGCCATATCGGAGACTTGGGAGCAAGTGCACAGCAGCTGTGAATATCTTGCCAATGTCTGTGAAGAAAGGTGTTGCACTGTATTTTTTTAATAGCAACTAGAGAATGCAGGTCAAATTTCAAGTTTTTTTATCAATAACTTTGAGCAATTAAATGTAAGGGACTAGTTGAATATTAGTATTATTGTCTGATGTAATGGTAACAGCAACTTGTTTCCTAATTAGATTTTAGGAGTTAACAGAATTAGTTTTGTTTTAATGGAAGATTCATTATGAGACGGTCTGTGTTTTGGGAGGTATATTTTGATGGCGGGGGTGAGGATTGGCTTGAGTGAGAAATGGCAGGTTTGTTAATTTTGCAAGGGACAAAAAGCTGAGTATGATTATTTGGAGATTGGATGAAATCAAAACCTCACACCAAACCAGTCCAATAATCCAATGTTTCACAATAATAAAACAATGTACTAACGATAAGTAATTTTACTCAAAACAAAAGGCAGGTATCACAGTTCAGTGCTTTCATCCCTCAAACAGGACTTCATCAGACCTGACATTTAAATCATAAGTACCTGAATAAATACTTGTAAAAGTCATGTGACCTCATAAACCATTCACTAATGATAAAACTTGGCTAATTAAATTTTTACATAAATTAAAATTACAAATCCTATCAACAATGTCTAAATAATATAAATACAGTAAAACACTGAATAAGAATTAAAATCTACAAAAACAACACACTACAATCTAGCAATTCTAAACTTTAAAATACTGTTGACTGTCATGTCATTAAGTCCAGGAGAACATATAGTATTTAATCTGATCTGCCATTTCAGTTCTCTCTCCCTGCTCCAATAAAGTTGTATTGCTGGTATTGTTGGTTGCTTTTCCTTGTGGCCCATGCTTTTCAGGAATTGTAGCTTTCTCTCAACTGTTGCTTAGCTTTTTGCAGCTAGCCAGACGGCACAATTACCTTTTATGCATTTTTTCTAGGTGAAGCTTGTTCGTTAAGTATATACAAAACAATATCATTAAACTGATGTGAAGCTGAATCTGGATGCTGGTGTTTCAGAACATTCTAATTTATATGTTTTAGAGTGGAGATGAAAATGTCTTGAATTAATTAGGCTATGTACAAGGTTAAATTGTCAGATCATTTCGGAATGCGTTTGTAGTCTAATAGCATAGGTTAGGAGTGATCACTAAATGTCTCTGGAAGGACCCCAGATTTTGTGATGTTGTCAGTGTGTGATCTTTGGATCCAGTCAAGAATGGATGAAGTGTTGGACTGATTGTTTATTCAGGCAGGTGAGGAGATAAACTGTGTGAAACTGAAAAGATGCATTTGATGGGACAGAAGAGTCATTGCTGGAGAATTGTCAATTCATGTTAAACACTCCTAATATGATGGTTTCAGGAGTGATGTTTGTTAAGGTCCAAGATAATATGCCCTCAATAATAGTTGTACTATTGTCTGAGGGAACATACCTTGCAATAATGCAATTTTAAGAAATGACAATGATCTCAGCATTGTTAAACTGAGGTAGCATGAGTGAATAAAGAGAGTGATGTAATTACTAGGGTACAGAATAGCTACTCCTCTACCTTTTTTGTCTTTTCTTTCTGTACTAAGAATGTTATACCCTGCTCATTTTTAATTTCAAGATTTGGCCATGTTTCATTGAGTATTAGTATGACTGATAACTGAAGTGCTATCCAAGAGTGGATGTCATGAACTTTTTGCATATGCTCCTAATGTTTATATTGAAGAGTTTTAGCCCAAGTTAGTTGTTTTAGTGAAGTTGTGTGTTTAGGGAGGAATATGTGTAGGGGTTGGACAATTTTTTTGAGCTGTGAATGGATACTGTTTTTAGTGTTGTCTATGGGAGCAAACAGAGGTACCAAAACAGGGTTAGAGTGTGCTTCACCACAACTTTGTAGAGTGTGTGTGTGCTGGTTAATTGAGCTTCCAAATTTAGATTCAAGTTTCTTACTCAGGTGAAACATAGGAAATACTAATGTTGTATGTGAGTATTTTAGTCTAAAGAGGTGGACGGAGGTAGTGCTGTATAGTAGGTTGGATGTAGGGAAGGGGTTGTATCTTGTGTTGTATAGTGTTTGACTTGGATGCAGAGTAGGGGGCAATTATATCGGAAGTGAGTGGTGGTAGGAGGTGAAACAGGCTAGAAGTAGAAGTAAGCAGCTTTGCAAGATGCAGGGATGTGCAGCCATGTTGTTGAGGAAATGGTGTATGTATTGCTACATTTCTGTGCATGTTTATTTAGAGAACTTCAGTTTAGAAGTGTGTAAATGTTTTAGTTTACAGTGCAAGTGCCCAGTTTTCTGTTGTTTAGTACTGGATGACTTGCATCTGGTTCTGTGTGTATAAATTGTGTAGTACGGGAGAATGTTGATAATAGCATGCTAATTATGTTGGTTCAATGCAATGTTATGAGACTTTATGATCAGGATGTGTGTGTGAAGGTGGTATATAGCACTGGAGTCAATTTTGCTAAGTGTTGCAGGTTATGTGTATGGTTTATCTATACTGTCAGTAGAAGGGGGATTATGTGGTAACTTGACTTAGTGAAGATTGTGCAATGGTGTAATTAATGTGGAAAAAATGCAGGAGGGGGACAGGAACTATGTACTTTTGAGAGGAGAGGTGTATTGATAGTTTGGCTGATGTTTGGCAGCTCTTTAATGGGAGAGGAGTTCTGGATGTACAGTGGATATAAAAAAAAGTGTACACACCCCTGTTAAAATGCCAGGTTTTTGTGATATAAAAAATTAGGCCACAATAAATCATTTCAAAATTTTTCACACCTTTAATGTGGCCTATAACCTGTACAATTCAATTGAAAAACAAAACTGTTAGGTGTAAAAATATAAAAAATAAAAAAAGTACAATAAGCTGGTTGCACAAGTGTGCACACTAAAACTAATACTTTGTTGAAACACCTTTAATTACAGCATTCAGTCTTCATGGGTAGGAGTCTATCAGCATGGCACATCTTAACTTGGCAATATTTGCCCACTCTTCCTCGCAAAAGCACTCCAAATCTGTCAGATTGCGAGGGCATCTCTTCTGCACAATTCTCTTCAGGTCACCCCACAGATTTTCTATTGGATTTAGGGCTGGGTCATTCCAAAACTTTAAGTTTCTTCTGGTAAAGCCATTCTTTTGTTGATTTGGATGTATGCTTGGAGTCATTGTCATGTTGAACGGTGAAATTCATCTTCATCTTCAGCTTTCTAGCAGACGCCTGAAGGTTTTGTGCCAAAAGTGACTGGTATTTGGAACTGTTCATAATTCCCTCCAGCTTGACTAAAGCCCCAGTTACAGCTGAAGAAAAGCAACCCCAAAGCATGATACTGCCACCACCATGCTTCACCATGGGGATGGTGTTCTTTTGGTGATGCAAAATGTTTTTACGCCAAAAGTACGTTTTGGAATTGTGGCCAAAAAGTTCAACCTTGCTCTCATAAGGCCATAACACATTTTCCCACATGCTTTTGGGAGACTTGATGTATTGTTTTGCAAATTTTATCCAGGCCTGGATGTTTTTCTGTGTAAGAAAAGGCTTTCATCTTGCAACCCTACCCAAAAGTCCAGACATATGGAGAATATGGGAGATTGTCATCACATGTAGTACACAACCAGTACTTGCCCGAAATTCCTGCAGCTCCTTCAGTGTTGCTGTAGGTCTCTTGGCAGCCTACCTGACCAGTTTTTGTCTTGCCTTTTCATCAGTTTTGGAGGGACGTCCAGTTCTTTGCAATGTCACTGTTGTCTCATATTTTCTCCACTTTTTGATGACTGTCTTCGCTGTGTTCCATGTTATATCCAATGCTGTGGATATTTTTTTGTACCCTTTGCCTGACTGATACCTTTCAACAATAAGGTCCCTATGATGCTTTGTAAGCTCCCTGCGAACCATGGCTTTTGCTGTAGTAGGCAACTGAGTAAATGTCAGGAAAATCCTACTAGGACAGCTGAACTGGGTCTATATTACATTACTGAATTATGAAAAGAGCAAATGCTCTTTCATCAAACTTGAAGAGTCGACACCACTAAACAGCGAAAACATGAAACAGCAATTTTTTTTCCCAGGGAAAAAAATTGCTGCTCCGCAAAAAAAATTCAAACACAAAATTAAGTGGGGGACTTCACCCACCACACCCACAGATGTGGGGAGCCTTGCCCCCTACACCCCCCTTACTTAAATATACCAACTCTGAGATCGCACCATACTGGAGGAAATGGCAAAGTCCTGAAGATGGCCCACCGATTTTTTTCCCTGGGGAAAAAAAAATCGTTACGCGTCTTCACTGTTTAGTGCGGTCGACTTTTACAGTTTGATGAAAGAGCGTTTGCTCTTTTCATCATTTGATAACGTAACATAGACCCGCTGAACTTTATTTGGGGTTAATTAGATTCTCTTTAATTGATGGCAGGTGTGTACCCAAGAAGACTGAATGGTGTACTTAAATCAAAAGGTGCTTCAACAAAGAATTAGTTTAAGGGTGTGCAGACGTATGCAACCAGCTTATTGTACGTTTTTTATTTTTTATATTTTTCCCCTGACAGATTTGTTTGTTTTTTAATTGAATTGCACAGATTATAGGTCACATTAAAGGTAGAAAAAGTTTTGAAATGATTTACTGTGGTCTCAGTTTTTTATCTCACAAAAACTTGGCATTTTAACAGGGTTTGTACACTTTTTTTATATCCAGTGTAGATAGGGCAGACAGGAGCGGTAATACATCTGATGGCTGGGGAATTGGAGGGAGAGCAAAGTGGGCAACTCCCCCCATATTATTGGGTGCCAATCAGTCTGAACTTGTGCAGTGAATGTGGCAGGAGTGCTCGTAACCTGAAGGCAGCTAACACATAATTGTAAATTTGTGTAGATTACTAAATAAGGCTAGGAGATCAAGAGGAGTAGCTGTACACACAGTACGCTTTACAGAATTAGTCTGAAATAAAAAGGGTATTAACATTTAAAAATGGTAAACTTGCTGTTGTCTTTTCCCTCAGTCTCAACCTGTAGGTTATTCAACATATCAGCTCGTTCAGAATCTTCAGTACTGGAGCTCCACCTCTTCTACCCGTAACTCCTTACTCTAACTGACTCACCCCAGATCTCATTTGCCACCATCACTGACAGATCATGGTCTGAAAGTTCCTGCGGATAACTGAAATATTCCCTTTGTATTTGCATTGTATTCTTGCCTCTTCTACCATTTTTTTTTTTCATTGTAGGTTAGTCTTTCTTAGGTGTTAGCTAGTTTTATAGTTTGTAATTCATGTTTGTGATTGCTTGCAATTTGATGTTTTTCCTGTTCCAGAATGGAGAAATCCACTTGAAGGCTCAAAGTGTGTCATGTGTTTTCCCAAGCTACACCCCATAAGATGCTCATGATCAATGCTTTTATCACTTGGGTGCAGCACACCTAGATGCCCAGTGTCAGGCCTGTGCCAGAGTGGTACAAGACAGGAAGGTCAAGCTATGCTCCACCATGCCTGGCTGTGATTATGCAACTTTGCAGGCTGCTTCAAGGCATCCGTTGTCAATGATTCATTTGACAGTTCTCATTTTTTGGTCCAAAGGTCAAAGAAATGCTAACTAGAAATGAGCAGGACACAAAGATGCTATCCATCATTAAGGTTCACTTCTCTACCTCTCAAAGGTCCTCATGAAGGAATCAGAACAGAATGGACACCTCTTTTTTTCATAAGTCACAGCAACCTTACCAGGTCACCTCTAGTGATGGTTCCCCTAAAGGCAGAGGGTATAACTACAGTGGACACCTCCCACAAGCAGGGGCAGTTTACAGAACTAGAGCTTCCATTGGACAGTTTTGGGGAGGCCTTTCTAGTGCTCATGAAGGGTTTCCTGACTGTCACACTCTAGAGGGCTGTCGGGGGGGCACATGACTCTTCACCCAAAAGCTTGGGAGGCCATCATGTCAGATCCATGGAGTCACATCTGGAAATTATTCCATTCCTTTTTTTTCTCACCCCAAAGAACTCTCAAAAATCATTTTCTGATGTGCCACCCCCATCAGTGAAGAAAATAAGCAGTGGAAATCCAAAAACTGTTTCTCAACCAAGCTGTCCAAGAGGTCCCACCAGACCAATGAGGATCCAAGGTCTATCCAAGATTCTTTTTAGTACCAGAGAAAAACAACACAGCCAACTGAACTGACTCATCAAATAGATTAAGTTCTGGATTGTCACAGTGCAGTCCACTCTGTCTCTCATGAGGAAGGACAACTGGATGTGGTCAGCTGATCTCAAGGATGCCTGCCATCATATAATGATTGTGAAGCATTCCTGAAGGTTGTTTCCCTTTTAGCTGGGAGTCCATCAATATCAGTTTTAAGCACTGCCCTTTGGTCTCACCACAGTTACCCAGGTGTTCACTAAATACACGGAAGCAGTAGCGGCCTGGCTACTATATCTCATACCTGAATTTACTAGAATCACTTACCATTCAGCTCAATACCATATTCGTGGGCAATTTCAGCTACTCATCCCATTACCAGGGAAGCTTATATAACCACTAACATGCAGGCACAAAGATTTCTAGACTTTATCAATGCAAACTACCTGAAGCAGCTAGTCTGCACTCCCACTAGCGGTACAAATATCCTAAACCTGGTACTCACAAATATGGGCGAGTGTTGCAACACCCAAGTGTAATGTATTCACTGGTTAAATCAGATCACAATATGGTCTTCCTTGAAATAAATATAAAACTAGAGCCCTCAACTATCCCAAAACCTTTAAAAACTTTTCTGAGGCACACTACTAGGCAGAGCTAGTTTTCAAGCTGCGTCAAACCTAGAAAATATAGAAGACTAAGTGGAGGTATAAACAAAAGCTCTATATGACCATGTAAACAGCTGCATAGAAACGGCAGTACCAGACAGAAAAAAGTTCAGGGTAAACCACAAAAACAAGTCACTCTGGTGGACCCTTGTTATAAATAGGTTGTACAACAAAAAAAAAGAATATCATGTCTAGAAGTAGGATAGAATGCGCACAACAGAACAAAACCTCCCTCAGAAGTCTAAATAATCAAATTAGGGGACTAGTCTCATTATCAAAAGTACATTTTGAGGCAAAAATAGCCTCCCAGACTAAGGATAACCATAAGGCATTTTTCAGTTATGTCCGCAATCTTAAAGGCAACACCCAACAATATGCAGAATTAGTTGCAGACAGCATCACTTAAACCCAGCCAGAAGAGATAGCAAATCTGCTGGCCAATAAATTCAGCTCAAATTTCACCTCCTCATCGCCTCTGGTTACCCCCAAGAAATAACCTCTACAATTCTTCTAATTATAACAAAAAACAGGTTACCGCCTCACTCTCTAAAGCTAAAACCACGCCTTCAGTGGGTCCTGCAAATATCCTAGGATATCTCTTAAATATCCAAGAACCACAGAAAGTGTTTGCCGATGTAAAAGCTCAATACACACCACATATTTGATGAGCAGACAGCCCAGGAAAGAAGCAACACAGCAGGAACTTGATGTACTGAAAATTTACTAAATGTCCAATAAAATGAATAAAAAGTTAAGTGCTTTCGTCCAAATAAGTATTAGGACTTCATCAGAACAATGCATATTCCTCCACTTATTTCTTAAAATGTCAAGGGTAGAAAAAACATTGGATAAGCTAAGTGAATTGATTAACACACAATTATTTATTTTTTATTTTTATTTGACATTTGTTAACCGGGAAAGTCTAATTTGGAATGAAGCCAATTTTCAGCGGTGGCATGGGGAAAAACATGTCTTTGTAACATGGGGGGAAACCGGAGCACCCAGATGAAACCCACACGAATGCAGGGAGGACATGCAGACTCCATACAAAAGGCACCCCAGCCGAGAATCAAAGCAGAGAACCTCTTGCTGTGAGGCAACAATTCTACCGCGGCACCACTGCACCATCCAATTCACTTGAATAGTCCACCATATTTAAAATGCACCCCATCATGCGACTTCCAATGCTTCACATTTAAAAAGCCCACACACAATTATAAGCATTGTAAAATACATCATATAATACTAACAGAACCACTTAAAAACTTACTTAAAAAAGATGAAAAAAATGAAAAACAAATGACTAAACAGCCATTAAAATAATTAACAAAAATAATTATTAACAAAAAAAAATATATATATATATATATATATATATATATATATATATATATATATATAAATGTAAAAACTGTCATCTCTGAAGAGCTTTAAGCTTTAAAACTGGCTGAACAGATATCAACTCATTTAAAGCCTGAACTCACACTTGCATTACATTTCAATTGCCACAGCAGCTCCTTTTTGTCCAAATGTAACCTCAAAGGACCACCCCTTGGATTTTCAATCACCATCTTCAAAACAACGAATTTAAAACAATGTGTAGGATACAATTTAGTGTCCCTAGCCAAAGCATTCATTTGTTTTGCTTTAGAAATGGCATACACATGTTCCCTTATCCTATCTTTTAACACCCTTTCTGTCTTGCCCACATAATAGGCAGTGCAAGACTCACATGGTTCTACATACTCCACTCATTTTGTATTACAGTTATAATTACCTTGCATTTGTTACATCTTCCCATTGATAACAAATGCCTGGGTACATATTATATAGGGGCAGGCTTTACAAAACCCACATCTTTTTGTGGTAAAATCTTGATTATCTGAAGAAGAATTAACAGGCATTTCCAGGAAATCTTTTAAGTTTTTACCTCTCCTGAAAATTATTGCTGGCTTGTCTCCTAACTTCTTAGCCAACTCATGATCTTCTCTAATAATTACCCAATTTTTCAAGATTATTCTTTTAACCTCTGCTTGGTCTAAAGAAAAAGTGGTGATAAGGGAACTGTTGTACTTATCAGAGCTGAAACAGTTCCAGTTACTTGAGTCATTACTACATGCCCCCCATTAAATGATGACTCCCCCAGCCTACTTTGGGGTGTCACCTGTGGCTTTAAAACAGGCACATATACATTGTTCTGTCTTTAAATCATGGGTTCATCTACGGATGAATCAACAAAGGCTTCAGGATATCTGTGTCCCCAAAACATGGATTTTAACAAAAAAACATTCTTCCAGGAAGTCTTCATATGATGATGTTGTTCGTGCTGCCGGAATCAACTGTCCTTTTAAAACTGCCTTTTTCTGCTGGACAGGATAATAACTTTCAAAATATAAAAAAAAATTTGAATACATGGGCTTCCTATATATTTTAGACACCAAACACTCATTGGTGTCCTTTCTAAGTGCCACATCCAGATAGGCAATAGCTTGGTCATTTACCTCAAATGAAAATTTTAGAAAACCAGTACAGCTATTGATGTATTCCTTGAAACTTGAAATTGTCTCCTGGTGCCCTGTCCATATGAGAAAAGTGTCATCCTGGTACCTAGTGTACATGGGTTCAGGATTCTTTGAAGCTACTGTTAAACAAAAACTTCTCCTCCCAGGTAGTCATAACAATGTTGGCATAGATGACCCCACAAGCTGTACCCATGGCCACACCTTTTGTTTGCAGAAAATAATGGCTTTCAAAAAATATGCAGTTGTTGTACAAAAACAGTTCCATAAGATTAGAAAGGAAATTAATTTTATCCTGATCCAAATGTAAAGATTCTGCAAACCATTCCAGTCCCACATTATGTGGGATTACTAAATGCAGATCTTTTACATCAATGGTAACAAACAGGCCATGAGTAACTGTCCCCACATCATTACACATCTGTAAAAATTGGCAAGAATATTTTACCAGAGTGATTCACTGCTTGAACATATGGTTTCACCTTAAAGTCCAAGTATTTTGCAATAGATGACGTGATGAAATTTCTGGCAACCACAACTGGATGAAATAGTGGATTAACTATGTCCTTGTGGAGCTTAGGGACTACAAATATTGTGGGGATAACAGCTTTTTTTATACACAAATACTCATATTCTTCCTTCTGAATTTGACCCTGCACAAACATGTCAAACAGGGTAGAGAAAGTCTACTATAGACCATGTGCACCTCATTTTTTGACATCTGGAAATATGAATCCTGGAACAAGATCTCATACATTTTATTGGTGTAAATAACATTGTCCATCAAAACTACCCATTCCCCTTTATCTGGTTTCATGAACCAGATGCCTTGTGCTTTTAGACTCCTAATGGCCTGTAACTCCTCCCCTTGGATGTTATGGGGACCTCTTTGTCTTCTGTAACCCAGGTCATGTCTTAGGTCTAAGTCGCACACTCTGTCATAGATGTTCAAGAGTGGATGCGGAGGGGGGGGTTAAATATACTAGCCACTCTTAGGCAATTTTCCTGGCACTCAGCTTGATTCCCATATTTCAGAGCCAGGTTCAATTTCCTAGTACATAGTGTTAAGTCCACCAAAGTCTCAGACAAATTAGATCTTTTTGCAAAAACAAAAGACATGACTGTTGATAACAGTTCTGCAAAATTCTCATTTACCACTTGCCCATTGTAATTATAGACCTTGAAATCCCCCGCTGGGTTGGTTACCACCTGACATGAATGTTTTATTTCAATCTCAAAAAACTGCTCATTCATACATATTTAATTCCATACTGGCTGTCAACCTTTGTTCTTCTTCCAGGGCCCCCGCCTGTAACTCTGCCATGACTGTCTCTGCTGTTGTTGCTGACTCTTCCCCTTGAGTCTCTCTGACCTCTTTGGGGCCGGTGATTATACCCCTAAAGGGGGGTTAGAAATCTCGTCTTCCAACAAATCCTGCTCATCATTGCTGTAACTAAAGCCAGCTTGGTTAGATGGATACTCATCATATGTTTTATGAAATCCCCCCCAACTGTTGAGAATGTGGGGGCTACGGGTAGGATTTTTTTGTTAAAATCCATGTTTTGGGGATGTGGATATCCTGAAGCCTTTGTTGATTCATCCATTGATGAAGTCATGATTAAAAGACAGACCAATGTATATGTGCCTATTTTAAAGCCACAGTTGACACTCCCCAAGTAGGCTGGGGGAGTCATTTAATGGGGGGGGGGTGAAGTAATGACTCAAATAACTGAAACTGTTTCAGCTCTGATTAATAAACACAAGAGTTCCTTTATCGCCACTTTTTTGTTAGACCAAGCAGAAGTTAGAAGAATAATCATGAAAAACTGGGTAATTATTAGGGAAGATCATGAGTTGGCTAGCAAGTTAGGAGACAAGGCAACAATAATTTTCAGGAAAGGTAAAAACTTAAAAGATTTCCTGGAAATGCCTGTTAATTCTTCCTTGGACAATTAAGATTTTACCACGAAAAGATGTGGGTTTTTTAGAGTCTGACCCTATATGAAATGTTCCCAGGCATTTGTTATCAATGGGAAGATGTATCAAATGCAGGGTAATTATAACTGTAATACAAAAAAAGAGTGATGTATGTAGCTCTATGTGAGTCTTGCACTGCCTTTTATGTGGGCAGGATGGAAAGGGCGTTCAATGATAGGATAATGGAACATGTGTATGCCATTTCTAAAGCACAAGAAACAAATGCTTTGGCTAGGCACACTAAATTGCATCCTACACATTGTTTTAAATTTGTTGTTTTGGAGAAATTGATTGAAAATCCAAGGGGTGGTCCTTTGGGGTTGCATTTGGACAAAAAGGAACTGCTGTGGCAATTGAAATGTAATGCAAGTGTGAGTCCAGGCTTAAATTAGATGATATCTGTTCAGACAGTTTTAAAGTTTAAATCTTTTCAGAGAAGAGAGTTCTTACATATATATAATTGTTAATAATTATTGTAATGACTGTTTAGTCATTTTTTTCATTTTTCATCTTTTTTAAGTAAGTTTTTAAGTGCTTCTGTTAGTATTATGTGTTGTATTTTACAATGCTTAAAATTGTTTGTGGGCTCTTTAAATGTGAAACATTGGAAGTCACAGGATGATGGGGTGTGTTTTAACTATGGTGGACTATTCAAGTGACTCTCATCTGATGAAGTTTGTTTATTGCAGATGAAAATGCTAGTCATGGTTGTTTTAGTGAATAAAGTTGGATCAGTTGCCATTTCTGGGTCCTGGTACTTTTTATTGCGGATTTTACTCTATGTGATTGGTGAACACATATTACCTAGGCTGCACATTTCACATGTTTTTTTCATTGGTTAAATTGTCTAGTCTTGAGTGATACCTAAATACTCAGTGAAATTCTGAGTCTTTGTCTTTGTCTGAAAAGATTTGAAGCCTGCATAAACTAAAGCACTTCTGGTGATTCCCTGCTGCGTTTTTCCATCAACCTCCCCTTTGTTGATCTTTTTAAACCTGGTGATTTTAAGATGCCCACCCCTAGTCTAAATTAAGCTTAACAAGCTCCTCCCTTTCTGCACTGCTATTGATATCCTGAATCATTAACTCGCCTTTCCTTGTGCTTGTACTGAAAAAGTGCACTTTGCCTCCCATTGTCTGTTCTACTTGATCTGTCCTCATTATCTAGCTAGCTGTTGGATAAAGTAGTGTACTTTTACACTCTAGCAAACAATTGCTTTTACATCAAAAGTGGTCAGTAGATTTTTCCATTTAGTGCACTGTTCTGTTTAGGTTGGGGGAACACTTGATTTCTGAATGAAGTTTTATTGGCTTGAGGGCTTATTAATCAGCTTATCTTGTTTTTAGTGCCTTTATAAATTTCGTAAAATTAAGTGGTCCTTAGCTCATTTACTCAAAGCGAAGTACTTTTATTGAATAATCACACTTTTAAAAGCTGTTTAAAGTACACTGCTGTATCTATATCTTTAAGTTTGTTTGTGGTAGCATTTCACTTCAGACACTCCTTTACTGTACTTTTGCATTGGGAGGATTGGGATTGTTCATCTGGTAGCAGTAGGTGTTTACCTGGTCTATCTGAGCTGGGAAACGCATAAAAGGGCTCCAAATATTTTTGGCATTCTCTGCACTTGATTGGCACTATTCTAATACCTAAACAACATAGACTAGATTCAGACCTGCTGAATCTAAACTGTTATTGATATACTTGAGCACTAAGCCAGCCATCTTACATTAAGAAGGGGTCCTCTGCACCCTTGTGGCAGAAGAGTATGGATCCAGCCTTGTCTGAGCTGGGGATTGCTGAAGAAAGGTTCATTGTGTGCTTTCCTATTGATAGATTTGCTTAAAATTTATTTCATTTCACCTGTATTTAAGCCTCGCATTTGTGCATTGCAGCGCACAGCAGTCATGGGTTAGTGGTGTACAGACATAAATGTCTTGAAAATCAAATTTTCCCTAGACATCTGTCAGTGGAGCCCTCCCAAGCTTACCTACTGCACTACAGGTGCACTGAGCAGCATTGCCACACTTATCATTCATAGCCTTCAATAGAACAAGCACCTTTGTTAGTCTTAGCACAAAAACTGGTCAAACTAGCCCACTCCCTTCCCTAATAGTACATACGGTAAAAACCTGCTATAATGGATGGGCAGTATCCCATCATTTCACTAGGTAGCCTGATTGACATGGGCCTCCTGAGACAATGTAGTAATTGCCTCATGTATACTAACAATCACTTACTCTTAAAACAAACAAATACAAAAGATGTAATTACACTATGAAATTGGAATCAATTCTCTCACTTAAACTAGACATTAAACAGGTTGTCAACACACACACTTCACCTTGCACACAAAATGAGGTCACAACACATAAACCCACATATGTAGAGGTACTCTCTAGAAGTCTACCAAAAGATCAGAGACCTACCAAATGTAAACCACTTGCACATACTGCTATGCAAATAGAAATCACTATGCATAATAACACATACACCAGTATCTCAACAAATAAACCGCTAAGGCAAAACACCTCAAAACCTAATGTCTTGGTCATAGGCAACTCCATAGTGAGATACACAGATGTCCCCCTCATTAGGCTTGGCCAGGAGAAGGTCATGGTCAGCTAACTGTCAGGTTCCAGGATCAATCAAATCACATATGCACTCATGTCACTCAACAAGTACTGTCATGACTCTGTCATATACATTGCTAGGGTGATATGTACCTCTCTGGCCTACAGAAAGAGAGACGTGACTGAACTCTCAAATTGTGTGTCCCAGGCAGGTATGACCCTAGCCCTAAGCAAAATTCTACCTTCACCCAGGATGATGCCACAATATAAAAAAATGATCAACTTCAACAATTGGCTTACCTTGTGGTGTCAGTCCAGGGGAATCTAGTATCTGTTAGTCTAGGAAGACATGGTTGACAGGCCACTCTGCTTTGCCAGAGATGGTTTGCACCTGTCTCCTCTAGGCTTTCAGATACTGGCAATGGTGCTTGCCACCCCCATAGTGCCTTTTTAGGCAATGTCAAAACAACAAAATGTACAATGTAACAAAATCCACTTGAGACAAAGTCAAGGTTCTGCTGCTTAATGCTAGAAGTCTAAACATGAACCTGCACTCCCTAAAAGCACTCCTCACCTTGGAAGATGCCGACATCTGTGCAGTCACTGATACATGGTTCAAGGCTGTGGAGAGCATCCCCAGCCTTGCAAGGCTACAATGCTTTCCACATATTCAGACCTCAAAATGAGCACGAAAGAACCAAAGGTGGAGGTGTATCAATCTTCATTAAAGCCAAGTACACCTCAAGACTGGTCAAACAGTCCAAGTCTCTCAAACTGCTCCATGTTTAATTAACTATAGGCAAAATACCCTACCACATCATTGCTAGCTATAGGTCCTTAACTACGAACCAAGAAAAACACATATCCTACCTGGACTTATGGGAGTCGCTCGCCATACAGCCCAATACCTTAGTCATGGGAGAGTTCAACCATCCTTCCATCGACTGGATGACATATATGAGCACAAACCTGCTCACCCAGAAGTTCCTGGACTTTGTCAGTGCAGATGCTCTGGAACAGATAGTCTGCATCCTCACAAGGGGCTTGAATGTCCTAGACATAGTACTCACCAACATAGGGGGGGTCACTTCACCCCCCCCCCGTGTGATGCCTTCCTGGTAAGTTCGTACCACAACTCAGCCTCATTCAAAGTAACTATAAAAAGCCAGATGTGCAGGATCTCTAGACTAGTGAGCAATGATGATGACTTTAAGGTCGAAATACATACACTTATAGGGATGTTTTTGAACCACGGGTACCCTCTCAAAATGTTATTAAAAATTACAAAAGAAACATACAAGAAAAGATGTGGTATTTTTGGTCCCATTTTGAGAGGTGTAACAGCAAGTACTAAAGTAAGTTCAACACAGAATGTGGGTAACACTGTGATGGTGTTGAATTATAACTATGATAGTCATCCATTGGTGAACATACTTAATTCGGTATTGGACAAGAGTTTTGATTTGTCACTAAAAAATAGGATAGAGGACAAGCCTAGGGTTGTCTATGGAAAAGGAAAAATGTTAAGGATATGTTTGAACAGAAAGGTAGGATGACGAAGGACAGTTATAGGGACAAGCGTAGGGTTGTCTATGGAAAAGGAAAAAATTTTAAGGATATTTTAGAACAGAAAGGTAGGATTACTAAGGACAATTATAGGTCTAGAATGTACAAATGTGGTGGTTGTAATTATTGTCGCTACATTAATGATGGTCCATATGTTGCGGTGGAGGGCTATGAACGAACATTGGAATGCTCAGGACTAGGTACTTGTACTACTACATATGTGGTTTACATTGCAACTTGCAGCACATGCTCGGCTTTTTACGTAGGAAAAACTATACGTAGGTTAAAGGATAGACTAGCCGAGCATGTGAGGGACATCAAAAATAAAAATATAAGTAGTGCTTTATACAACCATTCCACAGTTTGCCAAAATTTCAAGAAGTTTTTGTTTTTATTATAGATAGGGTTATAATGAACGAAAGAGGGGGTGATTTGAAAAATGTTTGAGTCGCATGAGACTAAATGGCAGCTTAGATTAAATGCCAAGAATTTACCTGGCATTAATGACCATATTTCAATTTCCCCTCTTCTAAAACAAAAACACATAGCAATTAGATAGGGGGATAACACTGTATATATATATATATATATATATATATATATATATATATATATATATATATTAATGTTTCATTTTCAATAAAGATAAATGTCCAGGAAACGAAGGATAATTCCAAAGATGCAAAAGTTTATTGAAGCATATAAAACACGCTGTAAATTTAATGCTCCTTGCTACAACTGCGTTTTCATCCTACATAATGTTTCATTTTCACCAGATATTGTTGGTTTTATCATAGGACTTTTAATAAATATTTTTATACATTTGAATTTATCATATTTTAAAAGATAGTATGTATTAACATTTTTAATTGTTTATTAATTAAGCTCGGAGCAGTAATGAAAAATTATGATGTCATAGTTAAAAATGTATTTAAGAGGAAGTGAGGTGTAAAAATGGTGACTCTGATGAAGCCTGTGAATTAAAGGTGAAAGCTCTTAGTCTACCACTGTGTCATAAAGCAGCGTTTTTCGTGGTTACCAGTGTGGTACATCTTTTTTATTTTTTGGCTTGTTTAGTTTGAAGTAACTATTGAACCTGTCACCACCACAGGAGCAGAAAAACTCAAAAGCTTTTCCAAGGCAAACTACAGCCTACTAAGTGATAGTATAAAAGTTTTATACCCCTCCCCCCCACACACACACACACACAATCACAAACAACAATGACTCCTTGTATAAACACTTAAGCGACTGTATAGACTCAGCCTTACCTGACCAAATTAAAATAAGGTCCTGCCAAAAAAACAAGCTACCTTGGTGGACCTGATGTATAAACAGCTTATATAACAAAAGGAAGAAACTGATGTCTGAGAACAAGAGGAAACTGACTCAGCAGAGCAAATCAGAAATCTTGTAAAGTCCTCTAAAGCTAATTACAAAGCTAAAATAGCATCCCTAGCTAAGGATAATCATAAGTCATTCTTTAACTATATCCAAAATCTAAAAGGGAATGCCCAGCTATGTGCCAAACTGGTAGGAGATGATACCACTCATAGTTTAACAAAAGAAATTGCCAACCTGCTAGCTGACAGACTTTGTGCAAACTTCATCTCCCTATCCCCACAAGCCATACTCCAAAGGATACCCGACACCAGTCCTCTGCCCAATATCTCTAGAGATCAGGTCATATCTGCATTCTCCAAGGCCAAAAACATGGCATGAATGGGACCAGATAACATCCCAGGTTGCATATTAAGCAATCTAAAACAGGACCTAGTGGACCCACTTGGTGTTCACTTTAACCACAGCCTTAGAACTGACTTTGTTCCAGCAGAGTGAAGAATAGCAACAGAAATCCCCTTGCACAAAGGGAGGCCATCATCTGAACCTGGGAATTATAGACCCACAAGTCTAACCAGCCTCATCTGCAAGGCCATGGAAAGAATCATCATGGACATTTAACAAAGACATAGGTGACCTTCAAACTACAAACCTTCAAACTCTAGACCCAACACAATTTGGCTTTGGTAAGGGTCGATCATGCTTATTAAACCTAGTAGACTTCTTTGAAAAAGTCACCAAACCCCTGGCTGAAGATAAGATAGTACATGCTGCCTATCTTGACCCAGCTAAGGCTTCTGACTCAATCCCCAACAATGGTATCATTGAGAAACTCTCCCAGCTGGGGATTAAACCCATACATCATTAGATGGGTAGCCAATTGGCTCACAGACAGAACACATACTGTCAAAGTTGGTGACTCCATCTCTACCTGTAGACCTGTCACCAGTAGCATACCACAAGGATCTGTACTGGGCCCTTTACTGTTCAGAACCTATTTCTCAGATGTCCAGGCTAGAGTACATGACCTTTGGCTTACCAAGTTCACTGATGATTGCAAACTGGGTGCAATCATTGAGTTCCTAAATGATGTTAACATATTACAGGAGGGGCTAAAACAGACAAATGACTAGTGCCCAATCAATGGTCTAAAACTAAAAGCAAAAAAGTGCATTATTAGCCCCTTTGGCAAAGTGGAATTCTCTGCTAATTACAATACTGACAGCACTCCCCTAAGTTCAAACCCAGTGGTGTGAGATCTGGAACACAGGTAGATAGCAATATGAACTTCAACCACCAAGTGTCCACAGTGGTAAGGAAAGCCTTCTACATTGCACATCTCATCAGTAAGGGCATTTCATCCTGGTCTAAGGCTGTTTTAACTCCACTGTACTTGACCCTCATCAGACCATTAATAGAGTACAATGATGCCTTCTGCATGTATCTCATCAGACAACTGCAGTAGCTGGAGAGACCACAAAGGTTTCTCATAAAAAAAATACAGGTCCTCCAAACCATGACTTGAGTGGATAGACTGAAAGCCCTGGCACTGTATTTTGTATCATTTAGGCTGCTGAGGGGCAACTTGTGCCTGACCTACAGGACAGTCTCTGACCCTGCCCGGATGGATATGTTACAGATCTGCAAGTCAAATGGCACAACAGTCACTTGCTTTAGGGATCTTAACCTAGCCTTTGAAATTAACAGAACATGCTAGAGAGACAGATACATCTCACAAAGATTGCTGCTATTCTGGAATAAACTTCCATTTCCCATGAAGGAGAGCTCCTCACTGACCTGATTCAAGTGCATCCTGGACAAATGGATGGGAGACCTCAAATTCATCTGGGAGGTGGCACTCATGTCCCTCATGGACAGGGGTAGTCGGTGTTTATCATAGACTCGCTCTGTGAATTACGTCACTCTAACCTAGAACAATTGAGGCAACTCAGGAATAATATGGCTAGGCCTGTAAGGGCTCTAGGGCCACTAACCTAGTAAACTCTTGTGAACATACATAAGCCATCCAGTAGCCCTGAAGGATCAAAAATTGGATAACATCTGGGTAAAAATGGCTAAGTCAGTAAAGGCTCTTCAGCCATTAGCCTAGTAATCTCCTATGAACCTATCAATCAGGGAGCCAAACTATCACTCTCCAGACTAAATTATCTCCATTTGCATGCTTCTCAAATTCTTCAGGCACACAACCCCCCCCCCCCCCGCATCTTCAGTTCTGCATCTACTTGAACATATGAACACTTCTATCTGTTTTGTACATATGGCAAGATTCCACATGCGGGTACTCAAGTGGACTCTGGCAGTTCAGTGGTCATATCTGACCAACCAATGAATTTTCCAGTTTCCTTGTCAAACATCTGTTGTCAGCATATAAGCTGGTGATTGGAATCTCCTTTGATCACAGCAGGTCGAACTGCTCTCTTCCCCATCCTCAGGCCACTGTGACCACTCTGGTCTAAGTACAAGGCCAAATCTTCACATCGACATCTTGGAGATGTGTAGGCCTTTCAGGGCCTTTCCCCATTGCCATATAGACCAACAATAAATCAGTCTGGGGTTGCTATAATGGTTAAAGTGTTTACCTTACAAACCAACTACAGAGTTGAAGTCACACATTTGAGAGGGAAATTGGCTAGACTTTAAATGGCCGCTAGCCTAGTACTTACCTATGAATCAGTGGTATGGTATTTGAACAACGAGAGACTCAATCCTATCCTCTGTTCAAGAGGCCATGAAAGTTTAGCAATGGGTGGTGTCTTCTTAATGGTTTCTGATCACAACACACATCCCATGGAAGTCAAACATCCTTGCTGATAGCCTGCACAGACAAACTCTTCTGCTTCATAAGTAGTCTCTAAGACCAGAGATAGTGTCACAGCTTTTCAGCGGCAGCCCCTGCTACAATCTGTTTGCATCCCTGTCCAACATCAAATGCAGCAGTTTATATGCCCTGATCTCCCCAAGAAAACAGTCACCAAGGGATGCTCTTCTGCTTGCTTGGCCTCTATGTCTTCTATATGCCTATCCCTTGGCTCCTCCGATAATCAAGATTGTCTTCAGAGAGCAGCCATTTGCAGAATGATTGTGATCCTCATTGCCCCATTATGGCCAAGACAAGTTTATTTCCGCTTTCTTTGGCTTCACCTACTTCACCTGCCCTGGGTACTGGACCCAGTTCTGGGTTTCATCTCTCATCTTTCTTTCCCTCAAACTAAATGCATGGCCCCATTTCGAATTATGGCCAGAGAACCCAAGGTCTCAGAGAGTTATTCATATCCTTTCTTCTTCCCAGAAGCCTTGCACTAGAAAGCCTTACAGCATTAAATGGAAGAGGTTTCTCCATTTGGGCCTCTTACAAAGGTTTGCCTCTTATTTCTGTACCTCTGAATGCTACCCAGGATTTCCTGGCTGACTTTTTTCATCCAGCCAAAGTTACTCTACCATTAGGGTTCAGTTAGCCACCATCTCCAACTTTCACAGTTGAATGGATAATAGATGGATAACATGGACAGCACAGTGGTGCAGCGGCAGCATTGTCACCTCACAGCAAAATGTTCTCTGGTTCAATTCACAGCTGGAGTGCCTTCTGTGCATAGTCTGCATGTCCTCCCTGCATTCATGTGGGTTTTCTCTGGGTATTCCCGTTTCCTCCCATGTTACAAAGACATGCATCTGCAGTGTTTCTCCCTGGGCCTCCTCTGAAAATTGTCTTTGTTCCAAGTCGGACTTTCCCAGTAAACAAATGTTAAATAAATATGTCAGTTACAGTCCTTAAGGTTTTCAGGGCTTTGCTGGGAGGCACATTTTTACTATACCAGCCTATTCATGATCCAGTACCTCTTTTTGACTTCATTCTTCTCTTGGAAGTCCTCAACAGATCTCCTTTCAAACTGGTGGCAACAGTTTCTGTAAAGCTTTTGTCTTGCAAAACTTTCTTCCTTGTTGCTGGGTGTTTGAGCTTCAAACATGATCCTTCAATTCCCCCATATCTGGTTTTCCACAAGCATAGAATCACCTTACGAACCAGCCCTTCGTTTCTACCTAAGGTAGCCTTTGAATTTAATCTGAATCAACCTATAAATTTACTTATTTTTCTTTCCAAAATTCAGTAACAAGAGAGAATACTTCCTTCATTGTTTGGACATTCATCCTTCAGGAAGTCATCCACCCCTGGTAACTATCATATTGACAACACACCACTAACAGTTGATCCAGTAGTCAGGGACTTGGGGACACATACAGATAGTAATCTAGCCTTTAACCATCACATGTCTAGAGTAATGACGAAATAATTATATGTTGCTCAACTTTATAAACAAAGGTATGGCATCTAGGTCCAATGAAGTTATTGTTCCACTGTAATCGGCATTCATCAGACCTATCATTGAGTACAATGCCTTCATTAGTGTACACCTAACCAAGCATGTCCAACAATTGGAATGTCCACAGAGATTCCTCACTGAAAGAATATAGGGCATAAGTAACATGTCCTATGCAGACTGCCTCAAGGTCCTAGCTCTGTATTCTGTCTCCTACAGGCTGTTGAGGGAAGATCTATGCCTTGCATACAAAGCATTGTCAGACCCCACTCTGATGGACCTCCTGCATATATCCACAAAATAAACAGAACCAGAATTACCCATTATAAAGATTTAAGCCTTGCCTGTGATATAAATAGAACCTGTCGGAGAGACAGGCATGTATCACAGAGACTACCCCATCTCTGGAAAAGGCTCCCCATCCATGTGAAGCAGAGTTCTTCCCTAACCCGATTCAAGTGCAACTTGGACAATTGGATGGGGAAAAGGAAATTCATTCCTGGTTTGGTACCTATGTCTCTAATGGACACAGAAAGTCTGTAAATGGTTCATCTCCCAAGTCCCTGCTTGTGAATGTTTCATTTCCCAAGCCCCTGCTTACACTTATCAAGGGTACCAGAACCTGTCAGAGATTTTGGGATGCATGGCTAGGCTTAAAAAGGCCCTTGTGGTCATTAGCCTAGTAAGCACCTATGAACCACCAATTGAAATTCTATTTGGACCGAACCAAAAATTTCAGAAAATCTAACCAGCTTTTTATTTCCCTTTCTAAGACATGACATGTCTTGGCAAGCCTATTTCCAAAGTGACCCTATCCAGATGGCTTTCTGATTGTATGCCCTTTTCTTATTCCCTGAATGGGATGTATTTGTCTTTTATGCCTAGGGCTCATTCCACCAGAGTGGTAACTACTTAATTTGCCTTTTTTGCTCAGACATCTGTTGATAATATTTGTGCGGCAGATACCTAGTCTAACACTCATACTTTTGTGTCCCATTACAAACTGACCATTCAGTTTAGGTATAGATCTTCCTTTGGTTCCACCATTTTGCAAAATGCTCTCTCATAGGACCACCCTGGGAATGGTAATGGATGAGGACTCTGCCACACAATTTAAGATGGACAGAAAAGACAAATTCTGTTATGAAAGTTGTGTACATACCATAATGATAGATCAGTGTTGTCTTCTATAATTTTCAACAAGCCCTCTCCTCTGTGCCCACTCCAAATTGTCACTGTTGATTCTGGGTCCTGGCTGCTTGGTTGTGTGGACCAGCCCCAAAGCTCTATGCGAAAAGGCCCTCTTCATGCCCTTTGCCTGATACCTGGATAGAAATGTTTTCCCTTTGTTAGTTGTTCTAAGAGCAATGATGGGGCAAATGTGATCTGAGGGGAGTCCATTAGAGCAGGACTTTATGGGAAGAGGAAGTAGAGCTCCAGGACTGAAAAAACTGAAGGTGCTGGCACCAGGTCAGAGTTGGCTCCAATAATCCACAAGCTGAGAAGAATGTAAAAAGACAAAATGCACCTATGATTATGAAATGGGCATAACTTTTGTTTCACTGTAGAAATGAAGCTCTGACTGCTGTCAGTAAAGTGGTTAGCTTAAAAGCACAAAAATCTGAAATGTTTTCTAAGAGTTGAGTGCTGGAGAAATAAAGGTTAACCGAAAACAAATTAGGGTGAATGGCAAGCTAAAGAAGCAGTTACCCACAGCTAGCAAATATAAGTCAATACCAAAGTTTGTTTAACCCTTCCACCCAGCAGAGCATTAACCTAAGATCATGCCTACAACTAGGAAAAAGGGATAGTTGCACTTTGAGTGCATGCATTGCAGCTTACAGTTTTAGCAGGGAAGTTTGGAGATTGAAAACACTTTGCCCGTCTTGACAATGTCTTACAAAACAGTTTTCAGCAACCAGTCTTTGAAACCATTCTGTCATAAGGTTTCATCCCATATCACTCCTAGCTGTAGGGATACAGAAGAAAAACTACTATAAAAGAAATACAGCACAGGCAGAGCTTAGCATCATGGCAGCAAGCACGTATAATACAAATAGCGTTTCAAAACAAGATAATCAAAGCACGACACATTTTTACATTGTAACATCTTGACAATCATTGCAAAGCATCCGCATTATGTAGTAGGACTGGAATAATGCCCAGAATAAACTAAACATTAAGCAGTTCATCAAGCCTGTAACCAGCAATCTGCAATCAAGTAAATATTTAATCAAGTAAACACCATCACACTAGCAATCTTCTGTGTGCCTACTTTGCAATCCATGTTATGGTGCAAAAAATGTTATCAACACTGTTAAAATCAATGTTCTCATAGTAACTGACAAGTTGTTCAGTTATGCATTGAAAACAATGACAACCAATTCCTGCAGAATCAAATTAAGATTCTCAACAATGTTTAATTACTTTAGTGTGCTTCAGACGTTTAAACATGTTTTACTCAAGTGACTGTATTAGAAATGGATAGAAAGATATCATAGGTCCTGAAGAATTATAGTCAAGTCCACCTACACCAAGTTAACTGAAGGAAGTAATGAATCTGGGCGTCTAGTTTGAGGTGGACAGGTCAAACAGCTGAAAGAAGGAACAGTACAATACAAATGATTGGTTAAACCTGGGGTTGCATATGTTACCCTGTGTGTTACTGGATTGAACATGCATTTGGTAAAAGTGTCAGCAGCATTTGCAATGCCAGTTCAATTTGAGCCATCCACCAAAAGTAAGATGGTGTGAGAGCTTTACAACATTCTGTAAAAAAATGTTAGATCCCCTTCAGAAATACCTGGAATTTTAAAGAACTTGTATTTGCTTTAGTTACAAAATCCTACTTTATCTTTGTTGCAAATATACTTGCATTCATTCCTATAGCTGGAATATGTACACTTGTCTCTCACTGTTTCATATATAATCCTGGATTTTCCCTTTTCTTAAGCTGGGAGTGGATTTCCTTGGTGGCCAGGAAGTGGTCTGATGACAGACTACCTCTGATTTACATAAGCATGTTAAAAGTAAAATGAGCACAAGAAAACTATAACGAGCATGACAGAAGTGAAATGAGCATAACGAGTACAAGAAAAGGGCAAAATGAGCATGGAAAAGCAAAGTGACGGCATTTTTTAGTAAACAGACCCATTTTTTTATATTTGCTTCTATTTTGCATTGACTAAACCTATTCAAAGTATCTCAGAGTGTGCAAAGTGTTTGCAGTGTGTGCTTTATTACAGTACAATTATTTCCAAGAGTTTACTGTGTGCAAAGTATAGTTATTTCATAAAGTGGAGTCATTTCAAAGTGTTTCTTGTACTGTACAGAATTTCACAAAGTACAGTCATTTATACCAAAAAGCTTTTGTGCTGTGTACAGTTCATTCACAAAGTGCAGTCAAAGCATTTCTTACACTGATATGGGTGGTTTCACAAAGTACAGTGATTTCAAACTCCAACTGTACTCGGTTGCATACCGCCTACTCAGGGGTGATCTCTGCCTGAAATACAAGGCCATGTCCAACCCATAATTGATGGAAATGGTCCACCTAAAGAAAACCATATCCCCGCGAGCCACATGCTCCAGGGATCTAAACCTCACCACAACAATAAATAGGATGTGCTGGAGGGATAGATTCCTGTCCCAGAGACTTCCCATGCTCTAGAACAAGATTCCAATCTACATTAGGCAGAGCTCTTCGCTAACCCTCTTCAAGAGGAACCTTGACGAATGGATGGAAAACAGAAAGTTTACCCCAGGGATCACTTCAATGGCTCTGCTGGACAGAGGCACAGAGAACTAATCTAAGGGGGCGGCGAAAACCAACACATTCCGGCTAGGCTTATAAATGCCTTCGGGCAGATAGCCTAGTACCTAACTATGAACCTATTTCAAAGTATTCTTGTACTATGGAGACTTATTTCACAAAGTATAGTTGTTTCAAAGAGCCTATTGTGCTGTTGAGCATAATTACAAGTTTCTGGCATAAATTTCTGCTGTATGTGTGTGTATGTTCATACATAATTCCAAGGGTCTTTATCACTGTGTGTTGGCATGACACAGACATTTCGCAGACATAGTCCACTTGTGTTTGATCATAATACTGCAGAGAATTGGAGAGTATTTGAGCAGGAATACAATATTTTCATACAATCAGCTTTTTCTGACAAAGATGCACATACCAGGGCATTTATTTTGCTTAATCTAGCAGGGTAAGAAGCCATTGAAAGAAAGCATTCACTTGTGTATGCACCAGCAGGATATGCAGGAGAAGGGGAAACCATCATATTGTTATACAAGCTGAATCAAGGGAGGACCCCGAGTGCTTGAAATGTAAATTTAGAGAAATATGTAGCCCCCAGACAAATGTTACATTGGAGAGGCACTTATTTTATACAAGAGACCAAAACCCAGAAGCAACTTTTGCAGATTATATTACTGACTTGAGAAACAAAGCTAAAATGTGCAGATTTGGTGATTTAAAAGAGAAGTTAATAATGGACAGGCTTATATGTGATGTTAATAATGTGGCAGTGAGAAAGATTCTGCTTTGAAATAGTGATTTAACGTTGAGCAAAGCCATAGATTTGTCAAATATACAAGCTTACAGAAAGGCACAAAAAAACATGCTTGCAAGTGATAAGAGCATGGTTTCAGCAGCCTATAGAGCAAACAGACAGCATGCAGCATGTGGCTAACAGCAACAGGCCTAAGCACATGCCAGCTGCAGCCCTTACAAGATTTCCAGAAAAAGCCAGTACTTTTCCAGCAAGTTCAAAGACTAGCTCGTTAAAACAGACATGCTCAGTGCAGCGCAAGAGTGAGTCGGCAAAACCCAAGTTAAGTCTCATTGTTAACCATCATAATTGTAGTGCCAATCATGAATCCAAAATAGAAAAGTGTTTAGCATTTGGTCAGCAATGCCACAAGTGTAAAAAAATGGAACCATTTTCAAAAGCTTTGCAAATCGAGCAAGCCTCATTCATTTTTTAAGAAAGGTCATTCAAAAAAGCAAGTTAATCATGCAGAAAGCTGCAACTGTACTTTCTATGTAGACGGTGTATCAGTTGTTGGTGAAAAGGTTAAAGCAGTAGATTTGTTGGGGAAAAAAATGTTTTGTACTGTCCTGATTAACGGTAAACCCACAGAGCTCAAAGTGTACACTGGTTCAACATGCAATGCTATGCCAACAGAAACATCTACTAGAGTAAGAGCTGGTGAACAACTTAATTTGGCCAGTTGTGTGAAGCTTGTTGTTTATGGAGGTGAAGAGATTCAAACCAAAGGCTCAGAAGTGCTTTCATGCTATTCAGCTGGGAACAGTTACAGCTTACAATTTTATGTAGTAAAAAGACCTATACAATCATTATTGGGTCTCAGAGACAGTTTAAAAATGAAACTTTTTTTTTTTTTTTTACCAAAGAAGTCCATCATAAAAACACATGTCCTAGTTCCAGTTTCACTGATGATATTTTCACAGAGTATGTTGATATTTTCAAAGACAAGCTAGGTAAACTTGTAGTTGTGTACTCCATGAAATTAGACCCAGTGGTCAGACCAATGACAAGAGTTACAATAGCTATGCAGGATACAGTCAAAGTCCAGTTAGATAAAATGGTGTAGTGAGGTGTGATTTGTCCAGTCACAGACCCAACTGAAGGGGTGCCTTCCATGGTAGTCGCTCATAAAAAAAGCTCAGATGAAATCAGAATATGTGTTGACCCAAGAGACTTAAAGCATTAAAGAGACCCCACCATCCTATGCATACAGTCAAGGACATTACTACCCTCATGCCAAATGCCACCATTTGTTCTGTTTTAAATGCAAAGAGTTAATTTTGGCAAGTAATGCTTGATCGCAAATTTTCACTACTGACTACATTCAGTACGCCATTTGGTAGATACAGATTTCTCAGAATGCCTTTTGGAATATATTCTGCCAATGAAGTCTTTCAGCATGCAATGGAGCAATTTTTTTCAGGCTATCCTTGTGCTATAATAGTAGATGATTTACTAGTTGTTGGCAATGGTGAAGCAGAGCATGACAGAAACCTCAGGAAAGTTCTGGAAAGAGCACGTGAAGTGAATCTAAAGCTCTATCCTCTGAAATGTAAATTCAGGCTACTAGAAGTTACTTATGTCAGTCATTTATTTACCACCTCAGGCTTATGACCAGATCCTTCCAAACAAAGTCATTCTTGAGATGCCAGCTTCAAACAGTGTCCAAGCCTTACAGTATTTTCTTGGTATGGTTAACTATTTTGGCTAGTGTATACAAACTTCAGTGAATTATGAATGCCCTTAGCTGACACGCAAAAATATTACCTGGTCATGGTTGGAACAAAACCAGAGAGCATTTGATGACCTGAAACAGAAAATTGCCAGTCCACCAACATTAAGATACTATGTCCACAAACCAGTAATTCTATCCTGTGACGCTTCAAAGTTCAGTCTTGGTGCAGTTATTCAAGAGGCCAGACCAGTAGCCTATGTGTCTAGAACTCTTACCCAAACAGATGCAGTATGCTCAGATAGAGAAGGAACTTTTGGCAATTATTTTCACATTTTTTAAGTTCCACGATTATATTTACAGCTAAGCTATCCAGACTGAGACTGATCATCAACCTGTAGTAACTATTTTAAAGAAGCCTATGCATACAGCGCCAGCGAGACTACAAAGAATGATGCTCAGATTACAAAAGTAAAACTTCAAAATGATCTATGCAAACTTCTTTATCTAGCTGGTACCTTATCTAGATCACACAGAAATACACAGAAAAGCTTGATGCTGAGAATTTTTACTTTGATATCATGGAAGTTCATAATTTTTCTACCACAAGACTTGACAAGCTAAGAGATCATACAAAAACTGATCCAATTTTGCAAAAGCTCGACCACTTCATCAATGTTTTATGGCCATCAAAGCAATCTTCTGTACCAACATAACTGCAACCTTATTTTCCTTACAGAGATGAGATGCTGATGGAAGATTGTATAATTTTCAAAGGTCCTAAAGTTGTCATTCCTACTTCCTTACAACATGTGTACATCCAGATTTTGCATTGTGACCACTCAGGTTTTGAAGCTACCAAAAGAAGGGTGAGAGGACTAGTATTTTGGCCTTCTCTGTCAAAAGATATCGATAAAGTACTTTCATCTTGTTCAGTATGCAATAGTACTAAACTGCATTTGCAAAAAGAGCCACTTCAGCTAAACCAGATTCCTGAACTACCTTGGTCAACAGTAGCCACTGACATATCTGAGTGGAATAGTCAACATTACTTAGTGTTGGTAGACTCTTATTTGAATTGGTTCGAGGTTGATCTGCTACCTAACAATGTCCAGTACTGTCATTACTTGGTGTCATTTCTCAGTCCATGGTAGTCTACACAGTTATTTCTGACAACAGTGCCCACTTTACCAGCCAGCTATTTCAGAAATTTGCAAAAGAGTGGGACTTTATCCATGTTACCAGTAGTCCCGAGTACCCACAGTCAAACTACATAGCTGAATGTGCAGTACAAAGTGCAAAGCAATTACCAGAGAGGTCAAAGCATGATAATACCAATGTTTTCTTGAATTTGCTTAATCTCAGAAATATACCCAGTGGCAATTTACTTGGCTCACCTGCTCACAGACTTCTGTCTAGACAAACCAGAATAACCTTGCCTATCAGTTCCAGTTTGTTGGTGCCTAATGCTAAAAATACCAGATCAATCAAAGCCTAGCTATTCAAAAAACATTAATTCCAGAAGTCCAACTAAGGTAAAATGAGCAGATTTCTTCATCCATTGAAAGAAGGAGAGATAGTGAGGATGCAAACGGTGAAAGGTTTTGATTGAATTGGTCAAGTGAGAGGCATATGTGCTGAACCGAGATCTTACTTGGTAGAATCTGAGGATATAGAATACAGAAGAAATCACAGGCATCTTCTTCCAGTGTCTGAATTGATATAACAGCATTGTACCTGTGATACAGACTCTGGATCTCAGAGCAATCCATATGATGTTCCTATTGAAGGGCATGTCTCAGTACCTATTCCCATTCTTGATGAAGTGCCAGATGTCACTGAAGGTGAATATTCATTAAAGACAGTCCCTGTTACTAAACCCAGTCCTAATTTTGATGTTGCATGATCAGGTTGTATTTCCAGACCTAGTGTGAAATACACAGCAACCTGGACATAATTGTTTCACTTTTAATTATTTCTGCATAACTGTATGTCAAAGGATTATTTCTGTACAATTGCATGTCAATGATTGTTGTCATTATTACTGTGTATGATTTATTTCTCAAAGAGGGAGAGTGTAGATCAGACTGTGTGTATGTACCTTTAAGAAGCATTTCTATATGCAAGTATGTGCATATAAATAGTGAGCACGTGCAGGCAGCAGTGCCATTTGGAGTGAACAGCCAAAGTGTGAGCATGTATGAGTGTGCTAATCAGTCTGTTTATAAGTTTATTTATGCTTAAGTTACTAAGCTTCAATCCTGATGTGTTTGCACATAATAAAGCTGCTTGAACCAAACCCACAACTGTTCGTCTGTTTTATCCTGACCAGACGAGCGACAAAGTAACCTACAAACTGTGTGTCTGACACATAAAGTTGACAACCATGATCATTCATGACCATGAGCTGGGTTTTGGGGAAGGTAAATCTCTGGGATAAACTGGCCATATTTTTGGGTCTGACCTTGTTGAAAACAGCACAATTTGGTGGAGGTCATGTTTCCTGAAGACCAGCAGAGATTAATTACCCCCTCATTGTGATGCTTTTGTGGTTTGTACATGGTAGTGTAGTTGTATTACTGATATTTTTAATAATTTAATGGACAGGAAATATACCACTGTGACACTTAGCTTAAGATTACTGCTTTTGAGCTACTTATATGCTATCCAGTTTGGGTCAGTTTTTTATTTATTTCATGAAGTGGGCATAATGTGGTAATATTCTTTTATCCATGGTTTGGATGATATCATCTGTTAAGATATCCTAACCAAAATCCATGCTGATGCATTGAAGGACTGTGCATTTTGTAGGTGTTTGGAAAAATGTAAGTAAACATATTTTCCAAATATTTTACCCAGAGCTGGCACTACTGAGACAGGTCTAAAGTCATTTGCATTGGTTGGTTTGGTAGTTTGTGTGACGTCCGTGCACTGGCCCAGCACTTAAAGAGCCTCAATCCTCACCACTAGCACCAGTGAGGGGCATGCACATTGGGAACGATAACAAGTACACACACAGTAAAGTACAATTTCCCTTAAGAGCACACAGAGATCACAGTCTGGGGCTGGTTTCTTACTTTCTCTCTACATCCCCAATAAGATTCCCCAATGGCACATTTGTAAGGTACAAATCTCAGCCTAGTGGTCAAGCCAAAACCTTCAGCACCCTCTCTGTCCAACTACTGCTTAATGTCCCTGCCCAAGTAGCTGACACAAACACACTTTAAGATATTACTTGTATACAAACACAAAGACATTCCTGGGGAAGGCTGGCACAGGTTCTCCAGCTGTGCCCCCTTTCTGCGCAGACTATAAGGTAGTACTGACTCCCACCAACCACTAATATCAGCTACTATAAGGCCCTTCCCAAAGGGTGACCAATTTTACTGTGCAATATTATTATCCAAATAGTAAGTATGGCTGAGACTTGAAGGCTATTTAGGAGTGGCTGGTACATTATCACCAAATACATGTAATGCACTCTAAGAGCTTAAATTATCTCTACACAAAACAGCCAGAGTTGAAAGGTTTAAAAATATTTAATAATAAATAATAAAAATACAAGACAATGCTTCTTACTTCAACACAATGACATTACAGAGTTCAGAAATCACAGGAACTTTAAAACAATATCGTAGGATAGTCTGACATAAATATAGAAAACAGCTAAACTAATCTGGCTATATTCTATCTACCTCCAGGAGAAATACAAAGTTCTAAATAACTTTACCTGCAAGACAGAGTGCTGGTGAGCTGATGTGTTCAGGTTCAGACAAAATCCAAAATGCTCTAATCTTTCTATCTGGGAAAGTCTTAAATTGATAAACACCCAGTACTGCTAGGTCATGTTCACATTACATCATTTATATCACTTATTTAGTTCTCAGGCTAACAGAAACTCAAAATTTACATTTTTCTATAAGTGCACCTGGCCAGGAAGCCACAGCAATTAAAGACATTTTTTACATGTAAAATCTAGTAATTAACTCTGTCTTAATAACAATAGAAATAATTTGCTAGCCCAGATATCCTGTCTCTGAGCTTTTGAGATCAAACGCAGTTGTAATTCTTTACTTAACAGCTTTCTTCCAGCAGAGTGCACTGTGGTTACATTTTTGAAGTTCAATATTTAATACAGTTTTCTTATATTTAGTTTTCTTATATTTAGTTTCTTACATTTGACAGAAGCATGTGGATTATATTAATATTTACAATAACATAGAATTATCTACAAAATTCTAGCTAGCTAGGCTGGCAGCCTTCACAATTTGGGTGACTTTATTTATTTATTTTTTTTTTCCAATAATTTTTATTTTTATTTTTACATTAATAAATGTCACAAATAAAAACCATCTTACAACATGACCGTGTCCATATATATATATATATATATATATATATATACATACATACATATACATACACATACATACATACACGTACATACACACACACACATATATATACATACATACACACATACACACATATATACATACATACACATACACACATATACATATGTTATACATTGATGCCAAATACCACAGGATATAGGTCATACAACATATCTATTTACACTATGTACATAGATGCTTTCATTGTTAATTCCACAGTTATGTAGACAGTATATACATTCGTAATATCCAAGTTATTATTTAATATCTGAACTTGTATGTGCTCTTTGGTTCCATTATAGTGTATTTCTAAGTTGCTGTGTGATGACTTATGCTAATATGATGTTAAAGGTTTGTTCCCAAATTTCTCTGGATTTCATGTTTTTGTTTCTTTTATCTATTACTATTTTATGAGCTAAAAGGTGTTGTATAGCTACTTGTTTAAAACCCTCCCAAGAGATATTTATCGTATCTAGCCATTTAAAAGCTATATACAGTTTCATTAGTAGGAAAATTGTTAAGTGTATTTGTTTGTTTTCTTGGGATATTGGGTGGGAGAATATGTAACAGAGTGAATTCCCAAGTCAATGTTGATGTTTGATAACCCGATTTTTGTAATTGTACCTTGAGAGAGTTCCAGAGTTTATAGACACATTTACAGCTCCAAAATACATGGATTAAGTCAGCTATCTGGTCCTTACAGTGTGGGCAGAAACGTGATTTTGATGTGTTAAATTTGTGTAGGATTGCAGGTGTAAAATAAGCATTATTATTGATCATGAGCTGAGTGTATGCTAACTTTTTGAGGGGTAGAATCTTCAGTGTTAGATTGATTGCCTGGCTTATTTGCTTGCCTGGCTTATTTGCTGATCATCTATGGATGGTTTAATTTTTCTCCAGTAGTTAGAGAAGAGGAGGTCCTTCTGGTATTTGATTTCATTTATCATTTTATATGAATTGGTAATAGTTTTCTTTGTTGTGATAATAGTTTTCCAAAGCCTGCTACAAGTTTCTATGTCACTATTGGTCATAGTAATATTTTGGAGATAACTGGAACACAGTTCTTTGATTTGTCTTAGGATTATTATGTGCGATTTAGGGAGGTTTAAGTTGGTCCTCATTTCTTGTATTGAACAGTTAAGGTAGGGATAGATATCTTGGATTGTTTTATCTTTTAGTCTGGGAAAAGGGACTAAGTCCAGCATCTTATTGTTTATTTTTAAAATTGGGTTTTTATGAAGGGGTTACAGTATTGTCATGGCTTGTCTAAGGTTCAAGAATTGAAAGAGTTTTTGCACTAGGTTGATAGAATGTTTTAAGGGCTCTATAATGTTATAAGTTTGTATTTCTTTCTGCTTCAGGAATGGAAGTGCTTTGGGACTGAAACCTAGAGCTTTAATATATCTATAATATATTGTCACCCAGAGAGGAGACCAATTTTCCATTGACAGGTTATGTTCAGCTATTCTCAATATTCTGTTAGTGTTAATGATCGAGTAGTACATTTTAAAATCTGGTAGATTTAGTCCTCCTTTGATTTTGGGGAGTGTTAATTTTGGATAGGAGATTCTGTTTTTTTTGGGTTCCCATATAAATTTTGCTAGGAAGGTATGAATTTGTTTGAAGAATTTATTATGTATTGTTGTCTGTGATGTCATGAATATATACATTAATCTAGGTAAAATGTTCATTTTGATTATTGATACTTTGGCCAAGAATGGTAGTTTTAGGTTGTTCCATCTTTTGCAGTCTTGCATTATATTTTGCCATTTAAGGTTTACATTGTGTTGGTAGAAGTCTTTGTTACTCTGGAAAAAGGTGATTCCCAGGTATTTAGTTTCTTCTTTAATTTTTATTGTGTTTAACAAGTTTGGGTGTTTTTATGGGGAAAATATTAGTTTTATTAAGGTTTAGTTTGTAGTTAGACATAGTCGCGAAATGTTCAATTGCAGCTATTATTTTGTTTATATCTGAATTTGGTGCAGTGCAGTATATGTTCAGATCATCTGCAAATGCAGTGAGGTATATTTTGAAGTTGTGTATTGATGGAGGATTGTGATATGTATTTTGTTTAATGTATAGAAAGAGTGGTTCTAGGTATAGGTTAAACAGGAAGGGTGATAGTGGGCATCCTTGTCTTGTTCCATTTTTTATTAGGATCCTATTTGACCAAGTTTTATTTATATACAGAGATGTGTATGGGTTGCTATAGAGAGTTTGGATGATCTGAATGAAGTTATTGGGTATATTAAAGTAGGGTAGTGTTTTGAGTAAGAATTCTAGATTAACCCTATCAAATGCTTTGTGGGCATCCACTACCATTGTGTAGATGTTGATATTGCATCGGTTAGCGTAGGATATTAGTGCATCTAATGTTAATGTTTTGTCACTAGTCTGTCTATGTGGTGTAAAACCGGATTGTTCTGGGGAGAGGATTTTTTCTATCAGATTTTTCATTCTGTTTGCAAGTATAGAGGTAAATATTTTAGTATCTATATTTAAGAGGGAGATGGGTCTGTAGCTGTCGGGGTTTTTGGGGTCTGTGTGTTCTTTTAATATAAATATAGTTTTAGAGGCATTAAAGTGGATATCATTTATTTTATAGTTTATTATGTAACTCAGTGTATAGTATAGTAGTTTGGCTATCAAGGGGGAAAATGCTTTGTAAAATTCTGATGCGAGTCCATCCGGACCCGACGCCTTATGCACTTTTAAGTGTTTGATTGTAATAATTTCACTGATGGATATCGGCTCAGTTAGTTTTTTTTTGTTGGTCTAAATTGAGTTTAGGGAATTTCAGTTTTTGAAGAAAAAGAGTTCTATCTTCCTTTGAGGTTTGTAGTATTTGTGCTCCATATATTTGAGAGTATATTTGTTCAAATGTTTTAATAATGTCTTCATTTTTTGTGTAGTTTTTGTCTCTGTAGTTTATTTCTGATATATTGGAGGCATTTTGTGTTGGCAGATAATTCTGGCCAGAGCTCTAGATGGACTTTATTTTTTTAAGCAATGGCTTGTTTAAAATAGTTTGCATGGAGTTATTAGTGAGACTAGGTTTGTAGAAGTGGTGAAGAGGGACTTCAGTGCAACAGAGCTTGATGACTCTGTACTTACAAATCCATTTATTGCTGACCCATGTATGGGAGCAGTGAAAAGACTGAGGAAACGGAAACAGCATCACACTGGTCCCGGGGAGTGTTTTTACCTAATTCCTTACTCCTTTCTCAGCCTCATTTCAGCCAAAGGGGTTGGTTTGCAGTAGAACCACCTTACCCTCATCTATGGCTTTGGTGACCTCTTCAAAGAAGTATTCAGGGCATTTGTCCTCTACTACAACACAGCAGGTCAAATCATATTTAATTACTTACTGTATTTAATCCAGTTGTGATTGAAATTCATAGTTAAGACTACTACATGACAGAGAGTACTCAGAAAAACTGTTAAGGAGCTCAGTATCAAGAGTTGTTAAATCATATTAGTGCACACACATGCATAGGGAGCTTTGCCAAGTTTAAATCTAAGACAGGCATTTCTAATTAGGGGACTGAAGAGGTTGTGAGCTAGAGAAAATGTGTGAAGTAATTGATGACAGACGGCTGTGAGCTCATGCTTGTAAATAGGTTTCCATGACTTGCTCAATAGTAGAGTGCCTGTTTTCATTTCCATATGCCATACAGTAGTGATATGGGAGTGTGTCTATATATGTTGGGGGGTGCTCAAATAGAATTTTTAATGGAGTCAGACTGTCCCCCCCGCGGTCGAGTGATGTTTAAAGACATGCAGGTAGGTGTGTGGTGAATGGGTGTGCCTTCTTTGAAGGTTGGGTGTCGGGCTAGCAACTCGGCACCATAAAACATCCACTGCCACTCGTTAGTGGACCGGAATTCCACTGTGGCGACCCCTAACCAGAAAAAGCCAAAAGACATTAGTATGGAGTCAGACTGCAGAATCATGGAAAAATCATTTATTTATGTATGTATGTGTCTGTCTTTGAGTTGCAGCAACCTTGGAGTGAGAACATAAAATAAAGGGGGATGGTAAGTACATATGGGTATGCCTCAAACAAAAAACATGCCAGTTTTGATTTTTGCTTGTGCCGTTACATGAAAGTAACATACATGTTTTAGTTTTTTTATGTATTTGACCTGTGTTTTTTTAAGTCGTAGCCAAGCTGTGTTTAGAGCAGGGGAATTTTGATTAACAAATAGTATCCCCCAGAGTTTTATTTATTTATTTTTATGTATTTGACCTGTTTGTTTTTTTAAGTTGTAGCCAAGCTATGTTTAGAGCAGTGGAGTAATGATTAACAATAGTACCCCCCCCCCCCGTAACTTTACCAGTTTTCAGTATGCTTGACATACATTTTCATCTTATTTTATGTTACTGTTATCACAGTTTTTTTTATCCAAAAGGAGATCTGACAAGTGTGACACCACCCTTCAGCAGGAAACTGTGCACTAATGTTATAAAACCAGCATTCTGAAAATATAGTCTAGAATCCCAGATACGTGTGGCAGCTAAGAACCTGCATTTTAGCATGGGAAGTCTTTGTTAGTAAACCTTCATAACTTTCAGTACTTTGAATTACACCTTGTAACATAGAACACTTAATTGTTTGGATCATAAGACTGTTATGACAGACATTTCTTGTCAAATTTATTTTTTCTGTTTCATACTAAGCATGTGAATTCACCATTGAAGTAAAATTGAAAACATTTGCATATGGAAGGGTCATAAAGGCATAAGCTGTAAATTTGGAAAACACAATATTAGTAGTCATCAGTCAAAAACCTTCTTTTCATTTAGCCCTATAGCTTCAGCAGTACTGGATTATTTTGGTATGAAACGTACAAATAAGTCATTATTTCAGATAACCTCAAAGCTGCTACCAGGCATTCAGTATTGACACATCTTTTTTTATAGAGAACAAGTTGCACTGCCTGTAGTCATTATTGAAAGTGTTTGTTAGTTTTACAGCTGCATTTTGGATTAGGGATTTATTACTGTAGCGTGCTGAAATGTGCCTTTTCAAATAGTGAGTAACATCACAGCTGTTTTGTTATCACTTCTTAAATGTGTTTAGCTAACCTTGCAATTTATCATCATGAAATAGCAGTAATAACTGTCCTCACAGTAGCTAACAAAAAAAATTCTTAGATGGATTAGGTCTTTTAGACAGCCATTAATTTCTGCCATTCTTTACAATATACATAGTAAACATCGTGTGGGTGTCATTGTTTAAAACTTTAAATACTAAGCATTGTATTTGTGCCATTGTGTAAAATTTTACATAGTAAACATTGTGCCTATAGCTGTAATAATCTAGTCATTATGGCCACTGTGATAGAATTAGTTATGCTGTCTCCTGTATCAGCGATTACTTATGCCTTGTACATCTTAAGACCCTTCTCTCACTTCTGCAACACTGAAATCTACTGAAAACTGCATTGTTTGGATTAAGCTGCAAGAAGTATCTGCTTTTTATGTATAATATCTGCACAGCTGTTATGCTTAATTAAATGTATTTATTTTTAACTGAGTAAATTAACTGGTCCATTGCAAGCTCTTTCCAGGCACAATACTGGCCTCAGGGGCAGTTTGGAGTTTTCTTGACTTCCATGGTTGCATAATATTTTTTTGAACTTAATAGCTTAATTTAATATTATGGCACATTCAATCTGTAAATGATGTAAAAAATTTAAATAAAGAAAAAAAATAAAAATTCCATTAACTTCATTTGGGAAGCATGGTTATGCTCAAAAAGGCCCAGCTGGGGTTGTTAGCCTAGTAATCACTTGTGAACCTATCATCAAGCCTGGAACTGAAATTTTTGAAAAAATAAATATGCTAACAGTTACATGGTGCTCATTTCTTTAGAAGAAAAAAGTGACTTTAGCTGTTTACCTACATGTTGTCATGAGATCTGCTAAGGAACAGATGGGTGTATTGCTGTCCTCCAAGCATCGGTCTAAGGTAATGTGTCAAATCATGTCTCAGTGACTTAAAATATGATAACAGAGTTAGTTCCTCCAGTACACAGTTTCTTTAAAGGAAATGGGACAGTAATAGTTCTGCCTATAATGCTTTTCCTGGGGAGCTTAACATGCATTCTGCAGCATTTAAGTTATTAACTCCAACCAACTTCTGTTTACAAACAATTAATGCACTTGTTTTACTGCAGTCTAGGACTAAGCATGTAGTTTTTGGGGAAATTACTCCATTTAGGAAAAGTCACTCTCAATGAAATAATTTAATTTTGCAATAACTAACTGTTAATGTGGTGCACAGAAGTACAGTTGTGCCCCCCAACACAAGGTATTGTCTGCCACTAGGATGTACAGAAGTGAATCAATACTAGTAGGCAGTGCCTATTGTGTGTGTCATATAAGATGGACTACATTATTGTGCTTTTAATATGCACCACATGATGCAGCTGTGTTAAGTTGGTATCTATGCTCTCATATATGCACATAAGGGATAAAAGGCACATAGCTGCAATGTTTATCCCTCAGTATAACATACTTGCCTGATCCTCAGGTGCTACCCTCAATACAAGCACATAGGCCCTCTAGAAATGTAGCACCATATAGTATCCAAGGTAGTCTAGTACAGTAACCACCCACGGAAGGAAATAAATCAGTTTGTTTGGTCAAATTGAATGAATTACATTTTACCCCATTCAGTAGTCTAAAGTGTGATTTTAGCTGTTTCCAACAAAGGAAAATGGAGACTATATTTGCATGTGTGCATAATATCTTGCCATATTTGCCTTTATATAGGCATGTGTTATCTATTTACTTTATTTCTTAGACAAGCGACCTAAACCGTTTGCCCCTTGTTCAGTCAGAACACAGTTACATAGCAGTATGTCAATAACAAGCAACATACTGTAATAGTATTATAGCCAACTTATTACGCCAGCTAAAGTAGAATACATAATACTGCCAAAGTAATAACAAAATAAATCATTACAGTTTTGCTCCTGCTTTGATTACAGCTCTCAACCTGAGAATAATTCTGGCTCAGGTTTTCCCAGACAGTAATCATTTGAGCCCTTCTGTTGACCCTAGCTCAGCTCCTACCATTCAGAAAGGTATAACCTAGCTCTTAAGGGGTAAAGCCAACCTCAGATTGTTGAATAATTCCTTTGAGTTAGATGTAGTGCCCTTTGTTCTTCAAACATTGGTTTATTTGAAAAATTTATTGACCAAAATATTTTCCTGGGCAAAAAATGAATAGTTTTTATTGTCATTACTGTTATCATTAAACACACATTGTCATGTTTCTGTATTTCGAAAGTATGACGGAGCATTTCAGGAATGTATCTGTTATTTTGAATAAGTCCATACATTTAATCCGAAATTGAAATGCTACAGAGTATTAGTTATAGTTATGTGAACTGGAATAGATTTAAATGGGATGTTATGTAGTTACATCTGCAGGCCTGAGACTGGAAATTGATCTTAAAAATACATACATCCCATTAAACAAGAGTGGAATCTTCAAAAGTAGCATACAAGTTCACAATATTCCTTTGACACTGTAACAGATCATTAACAAAACCTGCACTACATAGTAAGATAAAGGTTAGACTAGGTGAAAAATCATTTCTATAGTATAATATGCAATATAGGTAAATAAAAATGAGATGAAGAAAATCACTGGGGGGAAAAGGAAATGAGGTTAAACTTAAATTCAAAGGATAAGGTGCATCCTTTTTAAGAGGATAAGGCAAATTAATAGTAACAAAAAGATTACCCAGAGGATGTTGAGTTGGTTCAACAGTCCAATCTTACCAGTAAAATGTTTTCAGGGTGTTTTTTATTTTAATGATTAAGAAACCATCTTATAACTTAAATGCGAGTAAACAGCCAATCAGAATCTGTTTGGCATTTTGACAGAAGCTACTGTTTAAGATTGTTTGGGTTTTCTCCAACTGAGCAAAGCTTGCAGTTTTGCCAGTATCTTGGAAACTGGACTGGAAAAGCTGAACAGACAACAAGTGAAGGTCTTGACATATATGTTTTGTTTTTCTTTGGTTAGTGGTCAAATCCTTAGTGTTTGGAAAACTACAGTAGTAGTAGTACTTGTATAAAAATGAGCAAGGGAGAAGGTACTTCCACAGTAGATTATTGAATGAATAGTTTATGAAACATACTACAATTTTTATTTTAGATACTTAGGAGGATAATTTAAATGATGTGGGATAAACTGATATGAAGAAATAACTATGTTTCACATAGTGATTACTATGAGAAGTGGCATTTTAAAGCTTGATACTGCTAGATAAAGAACAGCAAGAAGGATGAAGTTGTTTGCAGAAAGGATGCAGTGTGGAATAAACTGACAAGTTACATCCAGAATCGAATCTATAGACAATTTATTTATTTATTTGTTTTTCTTTACTGGAAAAGTCTATCTGGGAACTGAAGTGCACATTTTCAGTGGAGGCCCAGGGAAAAAAGCTCCAAAGCAAGAAAAGAAATAAATTTTTGACAATTCAGAAGAAAAACAAAGTATTTCAAAGCAAACGGTTAACAAACATTATTTAGAAAACATATCAGATTAAGGAAATAGATGTTTTCAAGATTCCATGAGTAGAATTAGAAAACTACATTAAATCACTTGTATAGTAGCCATAGTAAAAAAAAAAGCCAAAAAAAGAACCATGAAACAGCTGAATAAACCACCGAAACATTAAAATGTTATTCAACGTTCAAAAGATAAGCGCTTTCATTTTGCTTACTGCAAAACTTCATCAGATAAAAAAACTCAGAAAACTACCTATTTAAATACCTAAAAATGACATGCCCATCAACCAATTACTTCTTAAAGCAAAACAACAAATACCCTAACCATACAGGTTCTTATAAAACACAATAAAAAATTAAAAACATAATACAAAATACACATGTCTAGACACCTCAAATCCATTCTTTTAAATAAATATCCACCCAAAAGGGTGAAAAACTAAATATGTTTACAAAAAATGATTTAATAAGTCCAGAAAAAATATATGATATCTCATGAGAGGCCTAAGTTTCAATAAAGGGGCAATGGTAATTTGTTCATTCAGTCCCGGCCATGAATGAGTTTAAATCCAACTGTCAAAATAGCTCCCTTTTCTATAACCATACTGGCCAGTGATCAACCTGTTCATTTTGTAGGACTTTCTCCAGCACAGAAAATGTAAAACAGTGCCCTTGATTCTCTAGCACATGTTTTGACAATCCATTAGTACTTTCATTTTTACAAATGCCATACTGATGTTCATGAATTCTGTCACAGAGACTACAGTCCATTTTTCCTACATAATAGCATTAGCACAACTGACAGAAGCCTATATAATCTAAGCCCTTACTTTCGCAATCAAACTTCCCTTTAATTATGTCCTACCCGTAATATTAACACAATCACCTTCCATTATGAACTTACAAAAAGAACATCTTCCACATATTTTTCACTCCTCACAGGCCCCTGTACTCCGTTTCCTTCTCTTCATGATCCCCTTAAGGTTAATACCTTCTTCACATACTACACTGCATCCATTCCCAAGTTTTTTCCTAATAGAGTTGTCTTCCTTAATAATATCCCAATTTTTATTTAAAATATCTCGTATCCTCTCACTACCCAAGTTAAAGGTGGTTATAAAAGCTTTCATAAAATTAGTTGTTTCCTCACTAACCATTTGCCCATTATTATTAGTCATGTCAGAACTTGGATAGGTTCATAGGTTGGTACTAGGCTATCAGCGCTAGGGCCTATACAAGCCTAGCCATAACAATTCCTTGGCTATTTCTTCCCACACTATTTACTTCCCTGGACCCCTGTATGGGTATGGGTATGGATATAGGTAGGACAATCATAATTAAAGGGAAGTTTGATTGTGAAAGTAAGGGCTTAGTTTATATAGACTTCTGTCACGTGTGTTAATGCTATTACATAGGAAAAACAGACTGTAGACTCCATGACAGAATTTATGAACATCAGTATGACATTCATAAAAATAAAAGTACTAATGCATTGGTAAAACCCATGAAAGAGAATCAAGGGCACTGCTTTAAATTTTCAGTGCTGGAGAAAGTAATACAAAATGAACAGTGTGGTCCCTGGCCAGGATGGTCAGAGAAAATGGAGCTTTTTGGTAGTTGGATTTAAACTTTTATTCATGGCTGGGACTGAATGAACAAATTACCATTGCCTCTTTACTCAAACTTGGGGATCTCACAAGATATCATCATATATTTTTCCAGGACTTATTTTTTTGTAAACATATTTATTTTTTCATCCTTTTTGGGTGGATATTTATGTGAAAGAGTGGATTTAGAGGGTCTGGAAATATGTATTTTGTATTGTGTTTTTAATTTTTACTGTGTTTTATAAGAAACTGTATATTTAGGTTATTTGTGTTGTTTTGCTTTAAGAAGTAATTCATTAATGGTCATGAGATTTTTTAGGTATTTATTGAGGTTGTTTTTTTAGTTGTTTTTATCTGATGAAGTTTTGCAGTAAGCAGAACAAACAAGTTTATCTTTTAAACGTAGGGTTTATGTGGTTTATTCAGCTGCTTCCCAGTTCTTTTTTTTTTCTGGCTTTTTTACCAGTTTGTTCCTGTTTTTTTGTGCTGTTACTAGTATCCATAGTAGACATAGTTAGGATTGTCTATGTGTAGCAATAGGCTTGGTAAGCATATAGGGACTTGACTTATTAAAGTTAATCTTCTGACCAGTTTTATGAAAATCTTTGTGATTTTCCTGTCTGTGATTGTGTATGTGAATGTTACTGGTATGTTTGCTGTTTATTTGCAATCATTCTGTTATGATCCTGTAATCAGATCAGGGTTTATTCTACCAGAGGTGTTGCTGCTTCTGTGGCTTTCTTCTTTGAGAACTTCTGCAGCTGTCATCTGAGAAGCAGTAACTTGGTTTACAGTCCACAGCTTTACCATTGCATTACAAACCAGGTTATGTTTCTATTTTTTTAGTGGGTGTCCAAAGCAATATTGTGTGTGGTTTTGGCCTACTTGACATCCTACTCAAACAGAATTAAAACAATGAAGAGAAAGATGGTGAAGTCGTAGCTTTGTTTATGTCACTCACAATAACAGATGACTGAATCAAATGATTCATCAGTATCTCAAAAGTTCATATACCCTCTCCCTGTGACCATTTATGGTTATTGTCTTTTTCCAAGCTTTCCTAAATGTTTTGTATTGAAACCAAAGAGCAAAAATGTCACATATGCAAACCAATTAGTAAAAACCACAAGAAAAACCTAGCCAAGCCACAGTTTTTGCTGTGTGATACTTTCAACCTCCTGTAATAGAGGCCCATGGGATATATGCAAATGCCCCTTAAGGGCATCAAGTGTTTCAGCAAATGGCTTCTGAATGTTCATAACCTTTTACCTGTTTTACTTTTTAAGTCTTTATGGATTCATTCAAGCCAATAAAGTAGAAAATTGTGGACATTCAGAAGCCATTCAGCTGAAACACTTGAAGTCCTTAAGGGTTCATTTGCATATTCACCATGGAACTCTAGTTTGGCAATGTTTTATATTGTCAAAGTGCAGTGTAGCAGCATGGATCATTTTTCTGTGTTGAATGTAGTGTGACTAAAATCCTTCACAATCTTATTTAGACAGCTGTGTTAATAGATGGGTAAATATATGAGTATTATGTGCGGACTTTGCAGCCATAGTATTAAACATTCTGACTGTTCTGACTGATAGTTGTTACTTGCAGCTGGATTAATAGTGAAGCCTAGTGTCACCTCCGTGACAATGTAGTGGTATCTCCAGAGAGATGCAGCATCATGATTACTGCTTCTAGATGGGATGAACAACTGCAATGACTTATAGCATGCTTATTTAAATATTAAGGTTTGGAGTCAATATGCAATTCCTGTTATGACTTGAAATGTAATTATCTCCCTGAGTATTCTAGTTGTCCCCTAAATCTTAAATAAATGAAAACAGTTCTTTATCTGTTATTTCCTCATCCTTGCTTCTTGCAGAATATCAAAAATAAATGTGTTTGTGGTGATTATGTAGATTAACTTAAAAACCAAGCAGTTCATGCAAGTATGGCAAGGTGCACAGCTGAAAGACACAGACCCAAGATACAACAGAAGCCAGCACTCAGTCGTCAGTGAAAAAACATAAACTCCAAAGAGTACTTGCTTTCAAAAACTTCATTCCTGCATACCAGTTTCAACTAAACAGCCTTAGGAATCATAATCTTACTAGATTGGAATAGGGGACTATGAGGAATTTGGCGGAAAACAAGCAAGTAGTTATTAGTAAAGCTGACAAAGGAGGCACGGTGGTTTTGTGGGATTGGGCTATGTATTTTTCTGAAGCCCATCATCGTTTTTATCAAAGAATGTATTTGGATCTAACCCCTAGGTTTAAGGCTGAGGTTGAAGGCTTTCTCAAATGCATTTGAAGAAGGCATAATCTCTAAAGAAATTCTGTATCGGTTAACTGTACAAGATCCAATGAGACAATATTTCTATATGTTACCAAAGATTCACAAAAATTCAGAATGTCCACCCAGTAGGCCTATTGTTTCAGTTAATGGGCCACTTATGGAACTGTTGTCAGAGTTTCTATCACACTACCTGAAACCATTGTCAGAGTTGATATGATCTAGAATTTGAGACACCACTGAGTTCCTAACCATTATTGATCAAATGCAGTTGGACCATGGTTGGTTGTTATGTAACTTAGATGTAAAAGCCTTTTATACTAACATTCCTCACTGGGCTGGTTTGATGGCTCTTGAATATTGGTTGGACCATGCCTCACTATACAGCCTGGGTTTTAACACCTTTCTATTGCGTCTTACTGAACACGTTCTAATGAAAATGTGTTTTATTTTAAAGAGGAATGTTATTTACAACTTAGTGGTACAGCTATGGGTGTGTCATTTGCACCCATTTATGCGGATCTTTTTATGGGCTTTACTGAAGAACATATTTATGATGAATCGCATAATATCTATTTGGACGCTATGGACATTTGGAGGAGATGTTTAAAGTACATCATGACCCCAGGCAAATCACATTTTTGGATGTGTTGGTTAATGCTGAGGAAGATGGGACACTAAGTAGTCATGTTTTTTAAGAAGTTTTCTCAGGTAAACACCTTATTGCATGTTGATAGTTGCCATCCTCCTCATATTATTAGAAATATACCCAAGTCTCAATTTCTTAAGTTAAAGAAGATTTGTTCATCTAAATCACTATTTAATAATGAAGATGATTAGTAGGTTTTATGATAGAGGTTATAAACATTCTGATATTTTCAAGGGTATGTAACTCTATTCAGAATATTGATAGAGCGCCCAAAAACAGATGCAAAAAGTTATCCAGACTTTTTACGAACTTAGGAAGTAATACTGTTTTTTTTTACTGATCTTTTTCAGAAATATTGGCATATTTTGTTACTGGATGATAGGTTGCAAAATATATTGCCAGCAAAATGTCTGTTTACATTTAGGGTAAAACTTTGGGGGGTGGGTTAACCATTACATAAAAGATAATAAGGTCAATCATGCTTCAGGTCAACTTACTTTAGGAGGACAATTGATTATGGGATATCAACCTTGTGGCCCCTGCAACTTTTGTAAATATGTATGTAAAACTGAACAATTTTCTTCCTCTAATACTTCTAAGGTCTTTCAAATGAATGTTTTGGGAAATCACAACACAGATTGGGTTGTGTATTTAGCTGCATCTAGCTGTTCAGCATTTTATATTGGGCAAACACCTCACCCATTAAAACTTAGGATCTCAGAGCATCTTAGTGATATAAAATGTGCAAAATTGTCAAATGCTTTGCACAAACATACTTTGAGACACAAAATGTACAGGTTCCAATTTATATAACTGACAACATTATACAGAACAGGAATAATAAAGGAGGTTGACATACTATTTTAGATGATAACGAAAAGGGTTGGATTATTAAGTTTGGCAGTTTATTCATACCTGGTTTAAATCAATATTTATAACTGGCGAATCAGATTGAAGCATTGGGTATTTAATTGCTGATGGGTATGATGTCTGTTCAGTGGCAGCTGGTGACTTCAAATCAAAGGGGGGGCTGCAGGAGACAGCTGAAATGGGTGGGGTCAATTGGAATGGGTGTGGCCAACTAGAAAGGGGAGGGGCTATGCTCAAAATCACAAATACAGTAACTTTAATTAAATATGCTGCCCTGGGTGCCAAACCATCATTATGAGAGTCCAATCAAGACAAAATGAAGTGTAGAAGAAAAAAATATTTCAGTCCATTGGCTGCATGACAGCTTACTTAATATCTAGATGGAAACAAAAAGGATGTGAGGCATGAAAAAATAAATTACTTATTAAATACTTTACTGAATGCCAGTCAAAATCAAGTATAAGAAAAACAAGCAGCACTTAACTGAAATCACTTCTCCTTTCACTCCAGTTCTAATTATAATTTATATTCAGCTTTATTAAAGTACCAAGTAACATGCTGAAAGTAGCAATCTCTGTGATACCCCCACTTGTAAAAATGTTTCTTATCCAAAAAAGACCTGCTGCCTGACAACTATCTACTTGTTTCATGGGGAAAACATGATCAAAGTAAAAAATGAAAAGCAAACAAGAAACAAGCTCAACATATATTGCTTAAAGGATTACTGCACAGGATATGGACCACACATGATAGATTGGCATTATGTTTAGTTTGCAGGTAAAGCCTGTAATGAGCTTAACATAATGTAATCCTGTCCTTTATTACAAATACTGTCATATGCATTTCAATACCCAAGGCTTATACGTTATCTAGTTATGTAAGTATTCTCTGCATGGCAACAACAGAAAGGCTTTCAATGTTAGCAATACTGCTTATTAAAACTTACTTGCATCTTACAATATCAGACAAGCTTACCTGATGGTCATTAAAGCACTGCTACTTAAACACAGAGCAAAAGGCACTTTCTGAATAATAATAAGCATAAATCAACAGTATAAAAATATGACAGAAACCAGAACATTCTGCAAAATCAGTGACAGATGAAAAGCCACTGTAGTACTTGTGTTTACCTTGGATGGGGGGGGGGGATAGTCTGCACATTTACACTGCATAACTGCTCCTTGCCTTACTTGGACACATCCAGAGTCACTACATGGGGGAGTGGGGTGCAACAAGTTTGTCACAATTTGAAATGTCTCTGGCTGACTGCAATGGCCCTGACACATTTGTCATACCTCTCAACCTCAGAGCAAGAAATCTGGACAAAGCCATACATAGAAGTGGGGCAAAGGCCCAAAAAATAAGGACAATTTTTAAATATTGTTCTTATAAACTTAGAAAGATAATAGAATAGTAGGTCTTGCATTAGTATGAATTTTCTGAAAGGTACGAAATCTGAAACTCAAATGTCTTTCATTATTTTCTAACTTCAGTCTTTAATGATTTGCCACTAATTTGCCAGAAAAACACAATTTTATGAAAAATTGACCAAAAATGTGATGCAAAAATATAAAATATCCGCACAATACAGCTGGGAATCTGTCAAAGAAAGGACACTTTTTAATATTAGTACTGCTAACTTGAGCAGCTGACAAAATAAAAGAATCTACATGCATTTCTGAAATAAAAGTAATCTATAACTGATTATTACAGTTATTTATTAATTGTAAACCCTCCATGTTTTCTTCCAAAATTGCCATTTTGCAGAGGGATTATTAGGGGAAGAGCAACATTTTGAGCCAAAATCGGGGACAGTTGAGAGGTTTGGATATGCCTAATTCTATAAAGCACGCTGGAGAACATCCTAAACTGGCTATCTAATAACTACCCCCAGGAATCTATAATCCTGGGCGATGTTAACATTGACTGGAACCTATGCTCCTCAGAGACCAACCCCACCCATATAAATCTTCATGGGTTCTCACAAACCATAACTACCTCTACCAGAGTTGGGAATTCTAACCAAAAAGAGAGTATCCTAGACTGGATCCTTATAAACAGTCAGCCCCATATGTATATGTCTGGGAACCTCCCAAACGACCTCAGTGATCACCTTATAACATACATAAGGAAAAATAAAACAGATAGTTCTAAACCTCCCACGTATAAGTCAATTAGAAACAAGAAACATTTCGACCTTTCAAAGTTTAAGATGGAACTTAAATCTTGTAACTGGGCAACTCTTAAGCATCTCCCCCTAGAAGAGGCAGTTTCTAAGTTCAATACCACTTTCCTAACCATACTTGATACTCATGCCCCAAAAAGATTAATCAAAACTAAAACAAATATTGCACCTTGGCTTACAAAAGACTCCAAATCCAAAATTAAACTCAGAAACAAAACCTGGGAAAAATGGCGTACAACCAAATCACCCTTAGACCGCATTAAATTCCAGCAGCAAAGAAATGTGACAAAAAAAGCCATATTAATGGACAAAAAAAACTACTACTGACAACTACAAAATAAACACCAAAACAACCCTCAAAAATTCTGGGCGGGTTTAAATAACCTTCTCCATCCAGGCAAATCCTCCACTGCTACCCCAGAAAAAATATCAGATAAAAACCCAGAAGATGTAGCCAATACCTTTAACACTTTCTTTACGGATACTATCCAAGCCTTAGCTAACCAACTATCTACCACTGGCTCCCCTGTTACAGAACTCACTCCAAAAACTCTTCACACTTTCAACCTACAACCAGTCTCTACTTCCATCATTCGATCCTTACTACAAAAGCTTAAGCCAACTACCCTCTCTGCAGACCTTCTGCCAGCTGAATACTTACAACAAGCTGCAGACGTCATAGCTTACCCCATCTCTATACTAATTAATCGTACCATTTTAGAATCTACAATTCCCTCAATTTGGAAAATATCCTACGTAATCCCACTCCATAAAGGTGGCTCATCCACTGAATTATCAAACTACAGGCCTATAGCCATAATGTCACCGCTGGCCAAAATCATGGAAAAATGTCTACACAAACAACTCCTCCACTGTCTTATCCAGAACAAACTACTGATCAGCTCACAACATGGCTTTAGACCCAACCATAGCACAACTATGGCCCTCCTCTCTTTTACGGACATAATAAATCATAACCGGAATAACAAAAAAGTATCATCGTCACTCTTTCTGGACCTATCTAAGGCCTTCGACATGGTTAACAACCGACTACTTCACAATACCCTAAGAAATCTCCACCTGGATAACCTAACATTAGATTGGTTCCAGGCCTATCTCTCTGGTAGGAAACAAGCAGTACTTTGGCAAAATAAGCTCTCCAACCTCCTTCCAAACACCATTGGGGTTCCTCAGGGGTCCATACTGGGACCACTTCTCTTTTCAGTCTTTATTAATGACCTCCATAAAGCCATCCCTGAGGCCACCTGTATTCAATATGCTGACGACTCGACATTAGTGTGTTCTGACAAATCTCTAGATAACCTACTATCTAAAACCCAATGCTGTTTTACAGCAATAGAAAATTGGCTATCTGGACGTCAGCTAATACTGAATCCAAATAAAACCAAATTATTACTCTTCCATCCAACCCAAAAACTCTCTTACACTTCCTTTACCATACAATCAAATAATGGGACGATTATCTCCCCAGACTCCTACTATTAGGAGTGACCATTGATAATAAACTCAGATTCGACATCCACATTAATCAAACTATTAAAACCGTTAACAAGAAACTGGGGTCACTATATAGAATCAAATCTTTTCTAACGCCAATTGCAAAAGTTACCATTGCCCGCTCTCATTTACTCTCTACCCTTCTATATGCCTCCCCAATGCTTACCAACCTTAATAAATCTGACCTAAATAAACTCTCATGTTCCTACAATCATATTGCCAGATTTGCAACTGGTACGGCATATAGAACCCATCATTGTATTAACCTAAAAAACCTCGGCTGGATAGAACTCCCAAACCTTCTCCAGCAGAACCAACTCATTGAGGCATTTAAAATACTCAAACACCCTGAAAAGTCTCCAGCACTGGAGAACTTAATCATACCATACATCAATCTAAATAGCCTTCGTTCTTCGAGCAGGACACTTGTTCAAACAGTTAAATCCTGTAACTCTGGAGGCGATGCTCTATTTGCCAATGCCATTGGTAAGATATGGAACTCCAGTATCACCACCATTACCTCCCTACCCCACTTCAAAAAAGTCTAACCCACCATTTCCAGTCTCACTGGCTTTGCCAATGCTCATATCCGGATTAACTTCTTTCCAAAAGCTGATTTCTTTTTTCCTCTATCCAGCAATCTCCTTCTTTTGAACTCTCCGTGACCTTCTCTCACACCCCCTTAAGAATTTCTCCTTTCTTCTTTTTCTTACCTAAGACACTTCTTACACCTTTGAAAAGAGGACTACCTAGTATAAGTAAAACTACGCTGTTGTCCGTGTCTCATATTTTCTCAAGGATGTCTTGTCTATGACTGCTATTCATGAGATATTTTTTTTTTATTAATTCCATATATGATATGCCCTTTTTTCTCCAATTATGTTTGTTAATTACAATATGTATTAATATGTATCTATGTAACTTGTATGTAACGCAGCACTGTTAATGTGGAGCTTTTCTCCCCGGGCCTCCGCTGAAAATGGACATATATCCAGTCGGATCTTCCCTGTCAACAAATGTAAAATAAATAAAATAAATAAATAAAATAAATAAATAAATTTGCACATACCTCTCAACCTGTTAATGCAGGAAATCTGGACAAGGCCAAATATATTGGGGGAACATACAAACACTACTAAAAATCTCAATGTCTGTCATTTAGTGACTTCATTCCTAAATGATTTGCCAGAAAACCACGCATTTTATGAGGAACAAACCAAAAATAAGAAGCAAATATCTATTCATTCTGCAAAAATATGGACAGCTGAGAGGTATAGTTCAACTGGGGCTGTCTGAGTTTGCTGCCCTTCCCCTCTCAAAATCATGGTCGATTTGAGCCTCCCCCCTGCAACCATTCCAATGTCCCATTCCTTGGTTATTTTGCCCCATTTACCATAAACACTGTAATGTGCATGCTGCTTTGCTTCTGTGATGATTTGGATTTCATTTGAAAGTTTTATTTTGCATTTTTACAGCACAAACCCCAAGAGATATCTGCTAAACAAAGCAATGCAGTCTCACAATGAAAACAGACTTAGCATTAAAACTTCTCTGCCCTTGCAACTCACATGCATTGATAAGTACAGTTGTGTACCTACCATAAATGTAGATGTTCGAGTGTATTCACTGTTGCAGTCATTACTCTTGGGTTATCCTGCTGGCAGGCTACCTGTAATCGGCCGGAATTCCAAAGTCTAGGTCTGGCGTCAGTTGCTGTCGCCTCTTCCCTGACGTCAGTGCGCCAGGGGTATAAAAGATGCAGCCAACGCCATTTTCTTCAGTTTTTCTTGCCCCAGATGTCAGGTGCCCCCAAATTCGAAGGCTGAAAAAATATGCCAATTAAAATGCATGTACAAAATTAACATGTCCTTCCTCTATAAGCAAATACACCAAATAGGTTGTATAGGATAGAGAAGTGCAGAAAAGTCCCAGCAATGAAAAAGGGAGGTGGTGGGTGGGTAACCTGGACTGCAACAGTGAATACACTCAAACATCTACATTTATGGTAGGTACACAACTGTACTATGTTCATCGTGTTTCACTGTTGCAGTCATTACTCTTGGGTTGAATCCCAAAGCTGAGGAAGGGTGGCTGGGCTAAATGGGATTAGGAGAGGCTATGAGGCCCTGCAGAACTGCAGTGGCAAAGCCTGCTCTGGACTTAGAGTAAAGAGGTAAGTGGTTGTGCTTTGTGAAGGTGTGCACTGAACTCCAAGTTGCAGCCTCTAAGATATCTTTGGTTAGTACTCCTCAGAGGAAGGCTGCTGAAGTGGCTGCTGCTCTGGTGGAATGAGGCCTAATGCCCTTAGGCACTGATTTGCCATGTTGAAGATAGCAGAAACGGATGCAATGGCCTATCCATTTAAAAATAGTTTGTTTTGAGATAGCCTTTCTTTGTGATCCTATAGCATAGGACACTAAAAGTTGCTCAGTCTTTCTGATAGCTTTAGTTCTGTCCAAGTAGAATTGTAACTGCCTGTGTATGTCCAAAGAATGCAGAATTTTCTCACGCTTGTTCTGTGGATTAGGATAAAAGGTGGGCAAGTGAATGGTTTTGGTTGAGGGCCACACTGGACATCACCTTAGGCACAAATGTAGGGTTTGTCCTCAGAGAGACCCTGTCTGGATGAAAAATGATGAAAGGTTCCACTGCCATGAGTGCTTGTAACTCCGAGACTCACCTTGCAGAGGTTATTGCAAGCAGCAGAGCTGTTTTCCAGGATAAGAATTTTATATCTGCTGTTGATGCTGGCTTGAAAGGAGGCAGTGTGAGTTTTTCCAAAACATAATTGAGGTCCCAGGTTGGAATTGGTGCTCTCCTTGGAGCCCTAATGTTTTTGGCCCCTCTGAGGTACTGCCTTATCAAAGGCTGAGAAAATATAGGTGGTTCCATATTGTAGCTGGCTGAAATGGCAGAGGCATGAATCTTAATAGATGAGAAATAAAGGCCTTTGTTTAGCATCTCAGTTAGGTATTGTAAAATCTGAGGGATATTTGGTACACACGTGTCAATACCTTGTTCCTGGCTCCAAGCACAGAATCTCTTCCATTTTTCTGCATAAGATTTTCTGGTACTGGGTCTCCTGGCCTCCAAGATAACATCCATAACAGCTTTTGAAAGATGAGTGTTCAGAATGGCTACATTATCTGCCATGCAGCCAGATTTAAGGTCATGAGTTGGCTGTGCAAGATCTGATTGTTTTGTTGGGTCAGCAAGTGAGAAGTTTGAGGCAGTATCCTTGCTGGACCTTGAGACAAGCTCTTTAGGATTGGGTACCAGTGCTGGCGTGGCCAGTCTGGTGCAATCAGTATCATGTTTGGATTCTCTTGGCTGACCTTTAGGAGTACCCTGGGAAGGAGAGGCGGTGGGGGAAAAGTATATACTGTTAGATGTTTCCAGCTGAAGGATAGGGCGTCCACTTTCCATGCTTGCTTGTGATAAATCCTTGCGCAAAATCTCTGCAATTGGTAGTTGTGAGGGGAGGCAATTAGATCTATGTCTGGGCATCCCCATTTTCTTATTATCATGCTGAAGACTTGTGGATCCAGTTTCCATTCGTGGGGATCCATGAGGTTTCTGCTTAGTTCGTCGGCCAAAGTACTTGTTTCTCCTGGCAGGAATTGTGCTTGCAGGTGAACTTGGAATGCCAATGCTGTGTCCCATAAGGTCATTGCTTGTCTGCAGAGGGGGTAGGAATGTGTACCTCCCTGCTTGTTTATGTACCACATAACCGTAGTGTTGTCTGTCTTTATCAGTAATTGTCTGGGATGAAGTAGGTCCTTGAAAGCTGTAAGGGCATTTTGTACAGCTAGCATCTCTTTTTGATTGATGTGAAGATGCATCTGCTTTGCAGACCATGTGCCCTGAATACATTTTCCTGCCATATGGGCTCCCCAGGCATAATCTGATGCATCCATTGTCAGTGTCTGTCTGGCTGTGGGTAAACTGAATGGCAGACCCTAGTTGTGGTGACAGGCTTCTGCCCACCATCAAAACTCCTGTTGCAGGCAGGGGATGAGTGCAATCACTGTCTCCAGGCTGTGGCAATGCTGAGTCCAAACACTTTTTAGATACCATTGTAGTTTCCTCATATGTAGTCTGGCATATGGAATTAGTAGAATGCAGGATGCCATGAAACCCAAGGCCTGCAGGATTTTCCTTGCAGATAAGTGGGTTTCTGTTGCCAAATTCTTGAAGTAAGTAGTCAGTTGCTTTTGTTGGTCTGGCGTGAGATAAGCCATCTGGGCAGTTGTATTTAGGCTTGCACCCAGGAATATTATCTCTTGAGAGGGCACTAGTTTTGATTTCTTTTCATTTACTAATTGGCCTAGGGTACACAGTAATCTTTTTACAAACACCAGATGCTTTAGAAGAGTGTCTTTGTTCTCTGCTTGAATTAGGCAGTCGTCCAAGTAGGGATATATTTGAATTCCTTTTTGTCTGCAAAACGCAATTACTGGTGCCAGGCATTTTGTGAAGACCCTGGGTGCAGTAGATAAGCCAAAGGGTAGTGCAGAGAATTGGTAATGCATTGAGCCAGCTATGAATCGGAGGAATCCTCTGCAAGATTGTCTGATTGGGACATGCAGGTATGTCTCTTTTAGGTCCAAAGTTACGAGCCAAGCCTTCTTGCTTAGCATGGACAGTAGCTGCTGTAGAGTCAACATCTTGAATTTTGGAACTTCCAGAAATGTATTTAGTATAGACAGGTCCAGTACTGGTCTCCAGGTTTTGTCCTTTCTGGGTACTAGGAAAAGTCTGGAGTAAAATCCTTGCCCCTGCTCTTGTTGTGGTACTTGCTGAATGGCCCTCATGTCCATGAGGGCTGTCATTTGTTTTTGTGCCTCTGCCCATTGAATGTGTGGCAGGTCTGGCATACCTTTTGACCTTGGTAGAGTGTGGAAATGGAACCTGTAGCCTTGGGACACTATATTCAGGACCCATTTGTCTTGGGTAATCCTTTGCCAATTTGATGAAAAAAGTGCTAGTTTTCCCCCTAAGGGGGGCTTCCAAAAGAGTAGTGCTTGGATCTGGTAGAGGAAAGTCATTGGGACTGTTTCCTGTAAGGCTGTGATTTGTCTTCTCTGCTTTTGGAGGCAGGAGCACCCCATTGTTTAGGCCTGTATGAGCTTTGGGGCTGATCTCTGCCTCTGGGATACCTGTATCTGCCTCTTTGTGGTCTGTCTGACACTGGAAAGGACCAGTTTTTAGAAGGCCAGTTTCTGCTAAATCTGGGTGGCTGTACCTGTAAGAAATCCTTGACTGTCTGCATGGATTTTGCTTTATCCTCCATTTTTTTCAACACCTCTTCTGCTTTAGTACCAAAGTATCATGCTGTAATGGTGCATCTAATAATTTTGCTTTAACATGATCAGGCAGATTTTGTTCCTTTAACCAAGCATGCCTTCTAATAACAGAACCTGTAACAGCGGCCCTGCAGGAGGCCTCCAGTAAATCATAACCACATTGCAAAGTATGCTTTCCCACTTGTTCAGCTGCATGCAATAATTCCTGCAATTCCTTGTTCTCTGAACATTCAGTATTTGTCAACATTTTCTGTTTAAGCAGTGACATGAAATATTGCTGATATTTAAGCATATGAAACTGACAATTTAAGGCCCTTACAGTCAGGGTAGCAGAAGTGTATACTTTTTTTCCCCCCATCTGTCTAGAGCCCTGGAGTCCCTATCAGAAGGGACAGGGTTTTTTGCAGTGGAAGCTTTAACCCCCTTGGGACCTTGAGATATAGTTTCTGGGTCAGCAGTGGGGGTTTTATACTGGAATTTATGAGAATCCGGGACCCTGTAGTATCTGTCTGGCTTAGCAGGTGCAGGGGGAAGAGAGTCTGGGGACAGGCCGGACTCTGAGAATACATCATCCACAATGTCTAGAACAGGCGGAATAGCAAGGGGTCTGTGCTGAGGAAGTAGTAGAAAGTCTCTGAGCCTTTTCTTAGATTTAGAATAATCTTGGCTCTCCCAGTGGAAATGTTCCCTCATGGTATGCAGGGTTTCCCCAAAAGAATAATCCTCAGGAGGAGAGGCTGAAGGAATGGATTCTTCAGCATCAGAATCCTCATAGGGAAGCATGGAGTAATCTTGTTCAGAGGAGGAATCAGAGGAAATAGAAAGCTGATCAGAAGAGTCATACTCTGTCTCTTGCCTAGGCCTCTTATCAGGAGGGGGATGGGAACTCCTGATCAAAGTAATTAGGTCGTCAGCCATTTTGAGCATCTGTTTTTTAGGCATGGTAGTCCGAGTTGGAGAATGCTGTACTTGTTTCTTTGTCTTTAATGCTGCTTTAGTCTTTGTCTTTGAAGCTGAGGATGGCTTTATATAAAGTTGTGTAAGTCTGAAGACACCCTCAGAAGCCGATGCCTGCTCAGCGGCTCCGGACCCATCTGAGGGAATGATTTCCGAGTGTTCAATACCTTGAGTATTCAGAGGCCCAGTCATCTCCATGTGGGAGTCGGAAGCGGCCTGTGGCTCTGAGGTAGCAAGCGCCAGGGGCTGCAAAAGCACCTCACTGAAAACCGGCGAACCGGCGACTGGCCTAGAAGAGGCTTCGTCATCGGTTTTGGACCTCGGATGCCTATCCTTCTCCTTGTCCTTGCATTTTTTGTAAACTGCGGTTGTTGGCTGATCCAATGGCATTATATAGTTAAATCTTCGGTCAAAGTAATGAAATGCAAAATCAAACCGACGCTTGACAGTGCGTTGGTTAAATCTAGCACAAAACCGACAACTAGCAACGTTGTGATCAGGGCCTAGGCAAGGAATACAGTAAGAGTGAAAATCCTTTTGAGGTATTTTCTTCCCACAAGAAATACAATTGTTAACTTTTTCTGACATTGGTCTGGAGCAAGAAAAAAGTTTCCCCAATGGGGTACTTAGCTTTAATGAAGACTTTGGATCTGAAATTCTGATTTGAAAAATCTCAGGAGTCGGCCGACCGGCACTTACGAACTGTTTTTGCTTCTGCACCACGCGGCAGGAAAGACTGAAGAAAATGGCGTCAGCTGCATCTTTTATACCCCTGGCACACTGACGTCAGGGAAGAGGCGACAGCAACCGATGCTGGACCTAGACTTTGGAATTCCGGCCGACTACGGGTAGCCTGGCAGCAGGATAACCCAAGAGTAATGACTGCAATAGTGAAACACGATGAACATCAGCACTGAAACCCACATTCAAAGAAAATACATTTTGCCATGGCAGATAAAGATTAACTTTGAGCTGTTTTCAAATCATAGGCCCCTTTTGGGCTGTTTTCAAATCATAGGCCCCTTGAACACGAAACATACACTTGCTCTTTGATACACCTTCCCGACTGTATTAAATTGTATTCCTTGTACAATACAGTACAGTTGTTAGAGGTCATTTTAAATGTATTGTTTTGAAAATTTTTCCAGTAAACAATGAAACAAAATGCATGCACCAATGACAAAACTACCCAATTCAGAACATTTCCATCATAAAAGTCTACACAACCTTCTACAGTCCACCAGTATCAGTAAATATGCACTGAAGTAGTAAAAGTCATCTAAATAATTCCACATTAAAGAAATCTGTAACAATGAAGAGGTTGCTGCTAGCAAACAACTTTATTTGTCATTGTTTATTCATCTACAAATAAAGTGCCTGTTGCGCTTGAGGAATAAATTGCCTATGTTGCATGCATTAAAAAAATGATAAGCTAGTAATATCGCAATAGGGACTGTATGGCAAACTGATAACAGGTTCATAGTTACTACTCTAGGTATCTTCGCCAAAAAGGACTGCAGCATCCACCCCTTTACAACACAGTACAGTATCAGCAATGCATCTATCTACTGTGGGAGTAGAACACACAGCCTTCGGCATCAAAAGCAAGTACACTACCTGTTGTGCTATTAACAATGCAAGCAGACTCAGAATAAGCAGCACAAAAGTTTTGTTCCCCTGCAGCTCTCAGCTCCTTGTAAAATCTACTCGACACACAGTTCTATCTCTGAACTTTGCAGCACAAGAAATCTGGAAAAAGCCGAAATTTATTGGGGGGGGACAAAAGCCCAAAAACTAGGGACACATTTTAAACATTGCTTGTATAATGTTGGAAAGTTGCTAGAATAAAATGTTGTGTTACCACCATACATTTCACTGCCACGTCTTTAACCCAGGGGACCCTGTGCAAAATAATCAGAGAAACATACCACTATGCTAAATCAGCTGTTTTGTGAAAGAGAGGAAGACAAACTTAAATGGCTACCATTTAGTGAATTCAGTTCTCACCATAGCTGTCAACCTCTTAGCACAAAACACCTGAACACAACCCCCAAACATGTTCAGTGAATTCAGTTCTCACCATAGCTCTCAACCTCTTAGCAAAAAACATGTGGACAAAGCCAGTAATGGGGGGAATACAGCCCCCAAACATTCAATGAATTCAGTTCTCACCATAGATAGCTCTCAACCTTAGCACAAAATACCTGGACGAAGCCAATAATGGGGGAATACAATCCCAAAAATAGGGACAAATTTCAAATATCCATGTTATAAACTTAGACAACTGCTAGAATAAACAGTTTTGTGTTACCAAGTACTTTCTGAAGAATATGAAGTCTGAAATTCAAATGCCTGTTATTTTTAAACATTTAACCAGGAAACTAGTCTGACTTGGAACAAAAGACAATTTTCAGCAGAGCAGGGAGAAACTCCAGACACATCTTTGTAAGATGGGAGGACATGCAGACTCCACACAGAAGGCACCCCAGCCAAGAATTAAACCAGAGAACCTGTAGCTGTCAGGCAGCAATGCTACCAGTGCACCACTGCACTACAGACTTTGCAAGGGAAAATGTAGATACAGAAACCACAGATTTTATGAGGAACAGAACAAATATGAGGCAAAAATCTGCAAACTTTTTTAGAAATGGTGGTGGATAGGGAATTCAGGTCCTTGCCACCTGCATCCAAGGTACAGGGTTCAAGCCTGAGTATCTCTATCAACCACTATTTGTTCTCTCTAGCCACCAGTATATAGCAACTGGGGCATCACACACACACACACACACACACACACACACACACACACACACACACACACACACACACACACACACACACACACACACACACACACCTTACCTGCTGTAAAAAATGTGTCCAGCAGTATAACTCATATGTATCCAGCCAGCGACCGTTTCACAAAGCAGCAGTACAAGTCACAAACAAAACCCATGCAGCAGTGAAATCCACATGGGAGCTCACCCCTCAGTTCTCATTGGTTCTGCCTGCAGCTGAAGCAGTCTGGAGCTCCTCTGTTCTGTGCGGTCATCACCGCACAGATTCCTGGGTATCTTTTTGTCTGTATCCGGACTGCTGACAAAAGCAGTCTGAGTTCCCCAATGTGTCCGCACATGCGCAGAGGAGTTGGGACTCGTGATATATTTTTTTTCTTGTTTCACAGTTTTTTTCTTTTGTTTTTTCTAGGTGGGAGGGCTGCAGTCCTATAGTATGAGCCGCCCCTTTGTCTGTTGTGCACTGATGAAGGGATGCACTGATGAAGGCTGTTTAGCTGAAACCGGTATGCAGGAATAAAGTTTTTGAAAGCAAGTACTCTTTGGAGTTTGTGCTTTTTCACCAAAGACTGCGTGCTGGCTTCTATTGTTGGATTGTTTAGATTAAGACACCATTTTACTTTAAACAGGTTCGGGCATGCAACAGGTGGTGTTGACATTACTAACATTACAGTGCAGATGTCAGGTAAGAGTGAACATTCAAAGAAAGCTGTGTTGTAATGCTATAGTTGCTTGCACATTACATACTGGAAACTGTAGCTTGGCAAAAACAATTAAAAATAATTTTTAAATTAATACAACCAGTATGTGAGAAAAAAGTAGTTAATTCATTTATTTATACTTTTATTTCAGCTACGTCATACCTAAATTAACTGAAAGTTAAGTGGGTGGCAATTACTTCCACCTCACATCACACCCAGGGGATGCTTGCTAATGCACATCCTGGTATACTGATTGGCACACCACTATGACCCACCGCTACTGACTAACAAGCATATTCCTATTTCAATTACACACACTTAGCCAATCTGATTATGGACAGCTATTATGACAAGCAAAAGGATATAGTAATTACTGACATTTATTAAAATGTTATACAAGATAAATGTGGTGATTGTTTACATTAATATATACCAGGATGAAAACACTTTTTTATTGAATACTGTGTGTGCTGAACTGTCGTAGACCCACACACTTACTATATACAGTGTAGATTACAGACCATGCCTCTGAATCCCCTGTATTTATAGGAATTTATTTACCAGGATAGAACACTGATTAATTCTAGTCTCAGCCCAAATTTGAATTTGAAAGCAGTGACCTAACTAGTTTAATTAAAACTGCAAATATCAAACACATCATCAACTAAACTAGTATATCGAACACAGCTTGCTCTTCCCTGAGCATTTTAATACTATTCATAATGGAGTAAGTGAATCTCTTTTCTTTTGTGTATTAGTTAAACCCGATGGTAAGTGCTATGGTAATTTCTCTCAGAGGCTTCTTAGTTTAGAAAGTAGGTTTATACTGAATTTTGACACACTTGCCCCTAGGGGTTTAAATTTGGAAATGAATCTCACTTTATAATATGTTACCTTGGAAAATATCATGTTGCTTTAAATTTGTAATTTTCTAATTGATTGTTTAATTGTTGTTGTTATAAAATATGCTGCTTGTTGTCATGAATTTATTCCTATGAAGGCTTGTGTAGCCGAGGTACCAGAAGACATTAAAGTTTGCAGTTTCCTGGCTCCTGCATGTGGTTGTTTTTCTTCTTTTTTATGGGTTTTGTATACATCTTCCTTGACAGTCACTGATTTCCAGAATTACTTTTTTGTAGCATATGATGCGACAAGAATGCAGAAGGAAACTGTGTAAGGTTACACAGACAGACACAAAATCATGAGTGAACGACTGCAAAATGAGGTACAAACAAGAAGTAAAAGGTAAAACTCAAACTGTAAGAACAAAAACAAAGGCGGAAAGGTAAAACCACACAAACAATTTATTGTGAGCGCGTTCGTACAAAAATTCTTATGTACTTCTTCAGACATTATTACCCAGCTATCAATGCCTTAAAAAGACTACATAATTGAACCAATTTAAGCAATAAATTAGTCATTGACTTAATCAATCACGAACAGGACACTGTTTAAAGAAACATTCTCAAAATCCCATTCAATGCATAATAGGAAAGCCATCCAATTACAAACATAAACATTCAAATAAAACTGAGAACAACTAATAATATGTAGAAAATTCACTTCATCCCACTCTTAAAACATAAAAATAATTGTAGCTCTTTTTATGTATGTCTGTATATATATTTTCCACATATTCAAAAGCTTTTTAAAAACTTTTTTTTAAAATATATACTTTAACCATGTTTCACCTATCTAATGCCTTTAATTTTAACAGGCATTTGATGGAACATGCTTCATTTAATCCAGGATAAATATATGCATTAGTCTGCAATTGCCACATTAATTCACGTTCCTTGAGTTTAAGTTGCCATGGGCCACCTCGAAGATTTTTGCATACATGATCAACAATAAATTGGAAACTATGGGACTGAAACTCAGCTATGTGCCTAGCCAAGGCATTAGTACTGATATTCCTGGCAATATTATAAAGATGTTCATATATACATTGTTTAAATGAATGCTCAGTTTTCCCTAAATAAAAAGCTGAGCATTGACGGCAAGTAGCCAAATAAACTATGCCTTGGCTATCACAAGTAAAATGACCCTTGATGAAATATTTAGTCCCATGGATAAATACAAATGTCGCCGTCTGGACATGCTTGCAATAATTACAACGTCCACATTTGAACATTCCCTGGGCATGTCTATACGTGACCCTAGGGGCTTCAAATAACATTTTTAAATTCAGGCCACATTTGAAAGTTACCAAGGGCCTCGTCCCTAAAAGATTCATAATCATGTGATCCTCTAATATAAGGTCTCAATTATTAACCAAAATATTCCAAAAGTCACATGCCTTAGTAGAATATTGAGTTAAAAAACTAGTAGTATAATTTTGCCCTCCATTTTCATGTATATTTTGATCATTAAATAGTAAATTTGGTGAGCCTGAGGGTTCCCCTCTGGGACGTGACCTCTTGACATAATAGGTTTAAAATGCCCTACATCTCTCTTTAATTTGACCTCACCGATAAGGTGGCCAATAAGGGAAACTGGGTATCCATGGTTTATTAACATAATTTTCAAATTTTGACATTCCCTCAAAAACTCATCGTTACTAGAAGTCAATGACTAATTTACTGTTTAAATTGGTTCAATTATGTAGTCTTTTTAAGGCATTGATAAGCTGGGTAATAATGTCTGAAGAAGTACATAAGAATTTTTGTATGAAAGCGCTCACAATAAATTGTTTGTGTGGTTTTACCTTTCCGCCTTTGTTTTTGTTTTTAAGAAGTAGAAGGTGAAATACTTAAATAATGGGTGACATTCATAGACAAGTTGCCTAGTACACAAAACTGTGCAAGGCACCTTGCATACTAGGCAAGTGTGCCCGGATTTGTAGAGAGCTGACTAACCAGTAATGCAATCCTGCACTAGAGAGCTGTGAAAACTGTGGTGGGACATGTAAATGTGACAGACGGGAAGGGGTGAGGCTTAGGTTAACGAGGGTTGTAAGCAACCTGGTGTGCTGTTGAGTTAGGAAACTTTAGTACAGCATGCATAAATGTTACACTATGCTGAAGAGGGTGCAGAAAATGTCTAAACACATACTGCTAGTCAGTGATATGCAGCTATGCCTTCCAAAGGGAGAGAATCTGTGCAGGGCAAGAGAAGCAGCTCTACCCTGTGAAGACTGCCGATATATCGGAGAATACACAGTATGTTTGTATGGGTTCCATCTGAAGAGTTTGAGTTCTTGAATTAGGTGTGAGAGATTGCAATAGTGTAGTGATTAGGGAATTTGCCCTTGCCCACTGTAGTACTATCTCAGAGTTGGGATATATAATTAGTAGGGGATGTGGGGGTGCAGGGGGCTTGCTCCCTGCAAAAAAAGTAGTTTTAGTTTTGCTTTGAATCTTTGTGATTCACATTAAAAGTGGGAAAAGTTTTGAAATGATTTATTGTGGTCATTTTTTTATATCTCAAAAACCTGGCATTTTAACAGGGGTGTGTAAACTTTTTATATCCACTGTATACTTTTATATATATATATATATATATATATATATATATATATATATATATATATTTTTTTTTTTTTTTTTTTTAATATATATAATTATCTTGCACTACAGCCACTGCTGCTTTTTTGCACTACAACTTTTTCTTTAGACATCATAAGCTTTCTGCTCCTTGATGATGTCATCTCAAGATCCATGAGATGGCACAAGAAGAGAAAATATGCAAAAGTGCACAAAATGTAATAGATCAAGTACACCAACCTCACCTGTGGTTCTACAAGATGTGGCTGCTTCTTTGTTTATTTATTACTTTAAAAAGTGAGTAAAGGTCTGCATTTCCAGCAGCCATAGATGTGACACTCTACACCTGCACTGGCCAGTGCCTGTCCGGAGCTGTAGGCACCAGACTGCCACCCAAAATGCCTAATTATAATGCATCACTAGGTAGGGTGCTCTACTCAACAATGCAGAATTGTTTCAGCAGAGTGATTCATAATCATGCACATTCCTATTTAATGAGATTTTGCACTTGTTGGAAATTCTTGCATGTTCCCCGTTAATGAGATACTGCAGTTATGAAAATGTGCATGATTAAGAATTAATTACAAAGTGATGGAGTACAGGAACTCAGCTCACCTGTGTAGTCTGAGTCTATCTATATTATCTATACACCTAGGACAATCTTTGGGATTTATAAAGAACCCCACTGCTCATATTAAGGGCTGCAGCAAAAACACCCTGTCTGTTTACGCAATGCAGAGACTTCTGATTCAGAGATACAGTAGTTGCAATGAGGAAAGGAGCTCATTACCTGCCAACTTGCATGGCTCTGAATCACCTTTAACTTCCAGAAGTGATCAGCAGTTTCCTGTAGTAGTTAACATCGGCTACTGCATCATGTTAAGAAAGGCACCTCCCCAGTCACTCACATACACACTGCATACCCCATACCTGTCCCTTTTGTCAGAATCCACCCAATGTCTTCTTTTCCCTGGCCTGGTAATTCACAGATGATTACAGTTATAACTCTAAGACAGATATTCAAGTTTAAAAGTTAACATCCAACAGTAAATACATATTAGTCCAAAAGCTGTTATTTTAGTGACTTTCAAAGTTTGTATGAGGGATATTTAAAATCCATCCATGTTTGTGTCTTTGTCTTTATGTCTTGCAGTACCAGGTTGAAAGTTATGCGTAATATTTCCCATCCCTCTCCCAAGTATGTCATGAACTGCTGTAGGCATGGAATAATGTCTGACATCATCATATGTCAAAAACCTGCAGCACTAACTTACATGTTAACACAGCAGGTTAGTGCTGAGGTTTTTTGTGCCAAGGATGGAGGATTCAAGTCCTTCTCCTTTTAGTCATGATGCAGGCGACCAATGCCCTGTGCAGTAGGTGGTAGAGGTCTGAGTTGGGAACCTTTTTAGTGCTATAAAGGTATGCCACTTAGCAGTATCCCTGGTACCTAGTTATTCCCTACATCAAGTTTTCTTTTTTTTAATAAAATGCCTTCAAAGCACACTATATAGAGTATCCCTGGGCCTACTGTTCCCTTTCCAACTTACATTATAAGTGGCATTCAGACATGAATTTAAAGAGCTTTCTCTGGTAGCTAGTGGTTCTCCCACCTCCCCATTCTGTTTAAGTGCCATTCAGGCACAGGTATAGAGAGTTTTCCCTGGCAACTACTGGATCCCCCCACCCAATTTTGCACACTTTACTCATTGGCCCAGGGTTGGCTGGAAGTATGACAGACACCCTAACGTACTCATCCACATTCACACAAACTCACATAGCCCACCCCTGATTGCACTTCCAGACAAACTCATACATATGCAAATACACACACACACACACACACACACACACACACACACACACACACACACACACACCCGACTAGGGTTACCACCTGTCCCACTTTGAGAGGGACAGTCCCTCTTTGGGCAGTTGCGTCCTGACAAAAAATATTAAAAAGGTCAAATGTCCTGAGAGTGTAGGACATAATTATGTCCCATATTTTATGTAATAGTTGCATTAAATAGTTATTTCTGTATCTAAAATACCTAAATGTTACAAGAAACATAATAAGCAACTAAACTGCTACAAGAATAAGCTTTTATTTAGGAAAAAAAGTTAAGTTTTATCCTTTGTACTGACCGTGGGTATGTGTTGGCCTGTAAAATCTGATGTGTGTCCCGAAAATGTCCCACTTTGGCCATTTGAAAAGGTGGCAACCCTACACCCTACCTTACCCCCTCACTAACCCCCTACATCTACCTTCCAAGCAGACACACACTCACTCATGCTGCCCCTAAACACACACATTCATGCACACGCACCCTAACACTATTTTAAGACTAAACTCCTCAGCACTTACCTCTGCCCTGAAGGATGAACATGGCCTTTTGGCAACATTCATTACCACAAGAAGCCAAGAGCAGCTATGCTATTTTATGCAGTTGAGTGATTTCCTTGGCTGCATCAATGCCTTACTGCAGGCAGTTCTGAGGAGAACACATGGTTAATTAGCATATGCCACTCCCACACTCTGCTTCATTAGCATGCATTACTGCCAAGGAGACATTCCACTGTGGTGCTGCACATTATCATGCAAAAGCACTGTGGCAAGGCTGTCTATAAATTCAAAACAGTACCTTTTATGAATTAATGCCAATGTCTTCTTTTCTGCAGAAATGGGATTTGCATAAAGTGATTTTATGGCGCTTTGTAATGAGAAAAAAATTGCTATTTTGATTGAGTTGCCCTTTGAAGACTTTGGTTTGTTTATTATATTTCTGGTTTCTAGCTGGTTTCTTTAACCATTTGTTAGTCCTCCTGGTAGTCTTCTATAAGTTGCCACTCCTAGTATTTTTCCACTTTGCCTAGTAGGCTAGTTTTTTTTTTTTTTTTTTTTTTTTTTTTTTAACGTTCTGGTAGTTTTTAGCATACTTCTCAACCATCCCTGATTTTGACTCAAATTTTAGGTCTATTCCTCTTAAAGCTGGTGATTGTTGGAAACAAGGTTGTGAATTGCCCTTAATAATAATAGTAATTACAGTTGTAGAATTTTTGCAGTTCAGAGAATGTATTAATTCACATTCTCTCAGCAGTTGGAGTTGATATTTTGTCATCCGACTATCTTGAAGTGAGGAAAGTAAGTAATTGATCCCTATAGTGTGTGCTGTACCACTATATACCTGGCTTCTCTCCGCCTAGCAGTTCACTGCTCCCTGGACCATTATACAAACCGAACTGAATACAAACGTGTTTTCTCTGTATAAATAATGTTTTGTTTTTGCCAACTATTTTTTTTGTACTTTTGTACTTAATGTAACTGTTGAATGAAGCTGAGTGAAACTTATTACCTGACTAAGAAGTGTAGACATGTGTCATTTCTGTCAAGCACTCATTTATGAGCAATTTGAGCATGACTGATGACATATAACTTGGGATTTTTATACTCAGATTAGACGGCTTTTATTTGTGTTTTAGTTTTTTGTGGCTATTGGTCTGACATTGCACTTGAGTTGTTACCTGGGGGAAGGATTTTTTTCCTTTTTTAAAGTGACTGCACTGTTGTGGATGCGGTATTGCACAGATTAAAAGTGTTGCTTGCTGAACATTACACTAAATTAATCCAGAGCATTGACACATCCACTATAATGTCGTTCCATTATTTCTGAACCTAATTAACATTGTGTGATTAATTTGGAGGCATTTGTTATATATTTAGCAGAGCAATATGTTATTTCCTTTAATGAGAAAAGTTTCAGTGCTCGCATCCAGATTCTCCTTTATATTTTAAGGACTGAAGTAATTTCAGTATGTAGGAACCTCTCCTAACTTTCATGAATGCAATACATTTTTATTTGTTCTCATATCAACAATAATGTACAGTGGTAAGGAATGTGTTTGGGGCTATAAACAAAACATCCTATAATACTGCATTCACCTCTGAGGTGTATACAGTATATTGGTGTCATTTTACACGGTGCTGAAGTTGAATTCTTAGTTAGTTTCATTAGGCTGAAATTGTGCCACTAATGGCTGACAGTGAACACCGTCAACACCACCTCATAAAAAAACAAATATGGTACCAACAAGGATTTTGTAACAACTGGCTGAATGACAGCGAATTGAAAGACTGGGTCAGACAGGACCCTACTAATCATTTTGCAGTTATATGCACTGTTTGTTCATCAAAACTGACTAATGCAAACAAAGCTGGATTGCTTGCTCACAAAGAGAGCAAAAAAATATATGAAAAACCTTCTGACAAAAAGAGGTTTTCTGTAGACAGCAAAATTCTTCAGTAAGCCAAAAGAAGAGAGTCTGGATGACAAGGCCTCTCTTGCCGATATCTTGCTTTTAGCATTTGTGGCAGAACACAATACGCCATTTGCACAAGCAGATCATTTAATTGAGTGCTGCAAATGGATCTTCCCTGACAGCATGATAGCACAAAAGATGTCGCTTAAACGCAGTAAGACTTCATATGTCATACAATACGGTATAGCCTACCACGAACAAGGCATCATATCAATTTGCAAGAGGTAGAAATTTTCTGTCAGCATAGATGAATCAACAGATGCGTGTGTGCCACAGATGTTGGCTGTTACTGTGAGGTATTTTGACGAGCAGAAGCTTCAAGTAGTTGACTCACTTTTGGATCTTATAGAAGTTGAAGATGGAATAACTGAAGAATTGTTTAGGTCATTTAAAAAACCTTTGATGAATGATGACATACCACTGCAGAACATCATTTGGTTTGCAAGTGATAACTGTGCTACCATGATGGGTGCCATACAGTTACTTTCAGGCCAAGCTTCAAAGAGAAATTCTGGATCTGTTTGTTGTCGGCTGTGTCTGTCACTCTTTTGCAATGTGTACTAATGCAGCCACCAATAAATTGTCCTCATGGATTGAAGCACAGGTGAAGAACATTTGTTTCTACTTTTCCAGATCCAGCAAGAAGAATATGCAGTTTGAGCTAATAGAAGAATTTGTAAAAACCGAGAAGCGCCGTATTTTAAAACTTTTGTGAAACAAGATGGCTGTCACGAGGCGCAGTGATTAATTGTATAATTGAACAATGGGGTGCTTTGATGCTGTTTTTTCAATCAGAAGGTGCTACAGACAAAATAGATGGAAGCAGTCATATCTTTCAGAGAATTAATGCAGTAGGTACCAAGCACATGTTGTTGTTCATTGCCTACATTTTACAGTGGATATGAAAAGTGTACAGAGCCCTGTTAAAAATGCCTGGTTTTTGTGATATAAAAAAGAGACCACAATAAATCATTTCAAAACTTTTCCCTTCTTTAATGTGACCTATAACCTGTACAATTCAATTGAAAAATAAACATCTGTTAGGGGAAAAATATAAAAAATAAAAAATGTACAATAAGCTGGTTGCATAAGTGTGCACACCTTTAAGCTAATACTTTGTTGAGGCACCTTTTGATTTAATTACAGCATTCAGTCTTCTTGAGGAGGAGTCTATCAGCATGGCACATCTTGACTTGGCAATATTTGCCCACTCTTCCTTGCAAAAGCGCTCCAAGTCTGTCAGATTGCGAGGGCATCTCTTGTGCACAGCCCTTTTCAGGTCACCCCACAGATTTTCTATTGAACTTAGGTCTGGGCTCTGGCTGGGCCATTCCAAAACTTTAATTTTCTTCTGGTGAAGCCATTCTTTTGTTGACTTAGATGTATGTTTGGGTCATTGGTGTGTTGAAAGGTGAAATTCCTCTTCATCTTCAGCTTTCTAGCAGACACCTGAAGGTTTTGGGCCAAAAATGACTGGTATTTGGAACTGTTCATAATTCCCTCCACCTTGACTAAAGCCCATGTTCCAGCTGAAGAAAAGCAACCCCAAAGCATGATACTGCTACCATCATGCTTCACCATGAGACTGGTGTTATGTTGGTGATGCAAAGTGCTGTTTTTGCGTCAAACGTACCTTTTGGAATTGTGGCCAAAAAGTTCAACCTTGGTCTCATCAGACCATAACACATTTTCTCACATTCTTTTGGGAGACTTGAAGTATTGTTTTGCAAATTTTAGCCGGGCCTGGATGTTTTTCTGCATAAGAAAAAGCTTCAGTCTTGCAACCCTACCCCATAGTCCAGACATATGGAGAATACAGGAGATTGTTGTCATATGTTGTACACGACCAATACTTGCCAGAAATTCCTGCAGCTCCTTCAGTGTTGCTGCAGGTCTCTTGGCAGCATCCCTGACCAGTTTTCATCTTGTCTTTTCATCAGTTTTGGAGGGACGTCTAGTTCTTTGCAACGTCACTGTTGTCCCATATTTTCTCGACTTTTTGATGACTGTCTTCACTGTGTTCCATGGCATATCCAATGCTGTGGAAATTTTTTTTACCCTTCTCTTGACTGATAACTTTCAACAATGAGATTCATTTGATGCTTTGTAAGCTCTCTGCAAACCATGGCTTTTACTGTAGCAGGCAACTGAGTAAATGTCAGGAAAATCCTACTAGGACAGCTGAACTTTATTTGGGGTTAATCAGAGTCTGTTTAATTGATGGCAGGTGTGTACCCAAGAAGACTGAATGTTGTAATTAAATCAAAAGGTGCTTCAACAAAATATTAGTTTAAGGGTGTGCACACTTGAGCAATCAAAATATTAGTTTAAGGGTGTGCACACTTGAGCAATCAGCGTATTGTATATTTCTTATTTTTAATATTTTTTCCCCTAACAGATTTGTTTGTTTTTCAATTGAATTGCACAGGTTACAGGTCACATTAAAGTGGGAAAAGTGTTGAAATGATTCATTGTGGTCTCGTTTTTTTATATCACAAAAACCTGGCATTTTAATAGGGGTGTGAACACTTTTTATATCCACTGTAGCTAAAGTGAACGGTATGACCATTGAATATCAGTCTGAACACTTCAGGCTACACATGCTGTACTCAGGTATTGTGAGTGAATACTTAGTTTGCTAGACAGGACATGTTGAGTTCTCAGTCTCTTACAAACATTGATCCAAGTGACACACATCTACTAAAGCAGCTTAATGAGATCAACCTTGGAGGAAGATGTAACGCACAGTTGATCAGTCAACCTCTTGGCCATAAAGAGCTGAAGTTCCTCCAGGATACTCATGCATTTCTAAAAGAGCTATGCAGCCAAATTAGAAAGCATTTCCCTCTTTCAGAAAATGGCATCACACCACAACTGACAGTTATGGATCCAAAGATAGCTTTGAATGTGAACTGTGCTGTCAGATCATCAATCATTCCACTGGCAGTCACTTCTCCCACAGTTACAAGCGATGACAAACTTGACACATTATCTAATGAATGGAACGAACTACCATCATTTCAAAGTTTTCTGGAGCATTTAATTGAGGCAGACCTGCCGGTTTATTGGTACCATCTGAAGAAAGTTACTGATGTCAACAATAAGCCCAAGTTTCCTGTACTTGGTGAGTTTATGTATATCCTGTTGACTTTGCCACATTCATTAGCATCTTGTGAACACGTCTTCTCTCAAGTGAACATTGTGAAAAATGCTCAAACCAACAAACTTCTATCTGAAACTATAGCAAATCGGCTTCTGACTAGCCAAGCAATCAGGCAAAATGGTAATGTTTGCCATACTTGGAAATCAGGCAAAGCTTTAGCAGAAGATGTTCGTGAAGGACAGTGTCATCATAGGTGCATGAGAGTGCAATCTGAGCGCAAGGCCAACTTGTCAGATGCAACCGTTTAAAATATAAATGACACTGATCATGACTCATGAATTATACTAATGTACTTAGTTTTTTTAAAGTTATTGTGTTTTCATTACCTGTTGCACAAATATCATGAATTACATGCGAGTTGAAAGTAAAAACATACATACACTTTCCTGTTTGTCAATTCAGTTTAGAAGTTTCTTTCTGAAAAATCTAGTAGAAACTAAAAAACTTGAGTGGCAACACTATGACATATTGTTTTCCTTTTTTTTTTTTTTTTGATAGTAGCATAGAAATTTCTTGGTATGCTGCTAAAGTTTTCAAGTAACCTTAAAAATAATTTCAGTACTAAAACAGTTTTGTTTCATTGTTAATTTTTACTATCCTTTCTGCATTTCCATTGTTGGTTTTGGAGTTTACATCTGGTTGAAAATTGCAGTCTCTAAGTATTTCTTCATTTTCAGGTAGGTGTTTGGGAGGTTTTATTATTTCTAGTTTTATTTTTAGCAAAATTTGTTGGTTTTCCTTCACATGGTTATGTGTCTCTTTCATTCAGTTATTTTGGTTTTCATTGCATACCATCATGATTTAGGATAGACCTTCTTTTACTGTGAAGTGGTATGTTGAAACATTTTCATTTTTTTCTTCAAACTGGCATTATATTTCAGTTTTTTTTTCTCTCTACTGAACTGTGAACTGTCAAGCTGTTTGGCTTAATTTCTTCTGGTGTATTTCCTTTATGGCATTTTAATCTCTTTTGTCTGTCAAGCTTATTGTCTGCCTTTAGTGACATGTCTCAGATTATCTTTCAGTTGTGATAGAGAGTTTGTGTTTTATTTTTCACAGATGTAGTAATTATAGGTAAATGTTTTTGTTCAATTAATATGATTTGCACTTTCCATGGTATTTAAGAACTCCATGTGTTATTTCTGTGCACATTTACTTGTGTGTAATTCATAGGAATTTAAAGAGAGTAACTCCTGCCTCCATGACATAGAAGGAAGGAGAACTGATTGTGACCTAGGTGGCCCGATTTTGTTAAGTGGCTCAGGTGCTGACAGAGCCAGGCAGGGGTTAAAGGAGTTAGTGGCTTAAATCAGTTTACATATCCCTAGTGGGGTAAGGGACCCAAGTTCTGCTTACAGCTAGGGCATGCCCCAGTGGAGGCCAAGGAATGCTTCCATCTTCAAACAGGCTACCATTCATTTGGTAGTTGAGCAGTATGATCAAATTGGTATCATGTGTAATGGTATTCATTTTACTCAGACAGGGGTTCCCCTTCCCTGCATTTATAAAATAATCCAGCTCCTAACCACATATGTGATGCCCACCCTTAGTCATCATCCTGCTTAAAAGGGAGAGTGTCACTCCTAGAGGTCACAGGCCAACAAGGTTATTCTTGTCATAGACAGATTAGTTACCTCCTATCCTTTATGTGGCACAGTCCCTATATGTACAGTTGTGTCCTATGAAAAAAACATGGAAAATGGCCTGAGATTTTAAGATAAAAAATATTTAAGTTTCCTTTAATAATTGTATAGGCAATTTTGTATCTGGAAAAAAAAATACAATAAAGCATAAAGAATTCAAATTCTATAAGAATGAACTGTGATTTTGACAAAAAAGTGACACTTAGTCATTTGCAATGGTTATGGGAATGGTTTGTCCAGGAAAATGTCATGTTTCAAATAAAAATGCTTCGCTTTGGATTCTAAAAAGGCAGCAAACCTATGGAGAGGGGGACTGACCTGCAGGATTGGATCAAGATTCAGCCAGACCCTGATGCTGTCTGTTCGATCTGCTGCTGCAAGGTAAATATAAACTATGATTTACTTGAACTAACAGGTAGTTTAAATAGTTTTGTTTGCTTTTGTGGGTAGTAAAGTCTTTAATGGGGTGGGGTATAAGCACACAGGATAAGTGCGTAAGATGTTTGAAATGACTTGAAAACTTCAGTCAGCATTTGGGGAATTCAGGGATACCAGCTATAGTAAATACAGCTACACTGTGTGACTTCCAGCTTTATAGTTCCAGGTTTATGGATTGTAGTAGAATACTGTGTAGACAGAAATAGAGTGCTTGCATCCAGTGTTAAGTCCTGCAGCTTATTCTGTAATGTAAATCTATATTAATAATATATTGCTATATCTAGGATTCTGGGCCTTTTTTTTCATTTTTAACAAAATCCTGAGACTGTGAGGTGCCCTGAGCTGCTACAGTAATGTTGATTTGTTGACATGCTAGCAAAGTGTAGCAGTCCGCATTCATTTGAAACAGGAAATCACAAAATGGGGAAACTAGCAAGATTCAGTCACAAATGGCAGACAGAGGTTTTGATCCTTCAGTATATCTGTAGAAGGCAGCAGCTGTTATTACTGACTTTCTAAGTTTGCAGGTGGAATAAGTCAAATCCAGCCCTGATTTTGTCCCATCATTAATTTAAGCGTCTGTCTTGATTTCTTGCACTATGGGTGGAGAAATGTGCCTAATTTTCCCTGTTCCTCTCCCTTGTATGTCATTATCTATTGCAGACATTGCATAATGTCTGACATCTTGAATACATGTTAAAGTAGCTACCGTGCTAACATATTAGCTAGTAAAGTGGGTTAATGCTGGGTTCACCATGGCAAAAGTGAAAGGTTAGTACCCCTCTTTTTTTAGTTGACTTATTTTTTGTCAATGAATCCCTAATGCATAGTGTTGGAGGAGAGGTGTAATTTCCTCTGTGGGAGCTGAGAAGGTCCAGAGATGGAAACACTTTTCATGCCTTTAAGGCATGCTACTTTAATAGCACCCCTTTTGTCTAGTGGTTTTCTGCAACAGTCTCTTTTTATTTTTTAATTATGTGCCTTTAAGGCATGTTGTATAGAGTATTCCTGGTGTCTAGTGCCCCCCAACTCTTCACCATGGTGTCTAGTGTTCTCCATGATGCATGCACTTAGAGAGTTCTCCTTAGGGCATAGAGTTCCACCTCTTTCCATATGCTTAGTGCTATTCTGTGCGTCTAGTGTTCTCCCCTCAACCCATGTCTGCAGGGTTCCTCTGGCAGCCCGCGGTCTTTCAATGCAGAAAGCTTAATGCGAGATGAAATTACACCTAACTTATTAATCTTGTTTTCTGACTACATTTAAACTTGATTTTTATGCCAGTAGGCATACCCCTCAACCTCTTAGTGCATGAATTCTGTACAAAGCCAAAAATAGTGGGGAGACAAAGATCCAAAAACAGGGATAATATTAAACTATTGCTCTTATAAACTTAGCTGAAATAATGAAAGATTTTGCATTGGATACATTTTCTGAAGGGTGTGTTAGGCAGATGGAAAGAGTACTTTGAGGGGCTGATGAATGAAGAGAATGAGAGAGAGAGAGAGAGAAGGTTGGATGATGTGGGGATAGTGAATCGGAGTGCAAGAGATTAGCAAGGAGGACAGCTTTAAAGGGGATGAAGAATGGAAAGGCTGTTGGTCTAGATGACATACCTGTGGAAGCATGGAAGAGTTTGGGAGAGAAGGCAGTGGGATTTTTAACCAGATTGTTTAATGAAATCTTGGAAAGTGACAGGATGCTTGAGGAGTGTTGAGGAAGTGCACTGGTACCGATTTTTAAGAATAAGGGTGATGCGCAGAGCTGTAGTAACTACAGAGGGATAAAATTGATCAGCCACAGCATGAAGTTATGGAAAAGAGTAGTGGAAGCTAGGTTAAGAAGGGCGGTGATGATTAGTGAGCAGCAGTATGGTTTCATGTCAGGAAAGAGCATTACAGATGTGATGTTTCTTCTGAGAGTGTTGATGGAGAAGCATAGAGAAGGTCAGAAGGAGTTGCACTGCGTCTTTTTGGACTTACAGAAAGCATATGACAGGGTGCATAAGAAATCGGAAGTGGAAGAGAAGTAAGAGTGGTACAGGATATGTACGAGGGCAGTGTGACAGTGGTAAGATCTGCGGTAGGAGTTGCTAGAATATATTAAAGGTTAAACATTTATTTTCTGAAAATAAGTAGAAAAGTAGGAAAGAACAGTAGTTACTATGCATGTTTGGTATTCATACTATGTGGCTACAATTGTTCCATGACTAACACAGCAGCAAGCAAAACTGCAGATAAGGATGACTCCCCAATTCCTGAAGTGATTACTAGCACAGGTGCAAGCAGGACCTGACAGAAGAATGACTCCCTAAGTCTTGACATCATCACATAATTTACCTTGAAACAGAACAAAAATCAGCTTATCAGCAGACTGCATGACCTCAAGCAAATACCAAAGTACTGACTTTATGCAAATGGTGTGACAAAAATTGTGTAAAAAGACTGTAAAACTAAATGTTGGTAGCTGGGCATTTTTAGGAACACAGTTTTGAGGTAAATGGAAAATTATTATCTGTATTTGTATCAAAAAGCAAACCTTGTACAGTAAAAAAGCTGTAATTTGTAGTATGTGTCATCTATTATATAAATAAGTTGTTTTATTAGTAACTGCACTCAAGTTGGTTAAAGTAAAGTACTACAAAGTATACTTTGATAAATCCATCAACTTGCTAAAATTTATCAGTGGCGCGCTAACCTGTATTCAAACATAGGGGAAGTGGTGCCCTATATATGGTCACTCCAGTAAAGGCACAGTTACTAAAATTTACATAGGTTCATACTAGGCTATCTGCCCTAGGGCATTTATAAGCCTAGCCAGAGTGTGTTTGACTATCGCCACCCATTTTAAATTAATTTTGCTATGCCCTTTTGCGAAATTAGTATACTGTGCCTCTGTCTAACAGTGACCCAGAAGTGATACCCGGGGTAAACCTATGATCTCCCATCCACTCATCAAGATTCCTCTTGAAGAGAGTCAATGAGGGACTCTGCCTAACCTGGACTGGGATTTTATTCCAGAGTGAAAGGAGCCTCTGGGTTATGAATCTGTCCCTCCAGCATGTCCTATTTATTTCAGTGCTGAGGTTCAAGTCTCTCGAGCACGTAACTCGATGGGATTTGGATTTTCTGAGGTGCAGCATGTCCATTAATTCCGGGTTGGACATGGCTTTATACATCAGGCACAGATCGCCTCTGAGCAGGCGGTATGCCACTAAGTAGAGCTGGAGTTTCTTTAACCGGGCAGCATATGGCATCTGTTTGAGCCCTTTGATCCTCTTGGTGAGGTACTTTTGGGGTCTTTCCAGTTGCTGCAGGTGTCTGGTAAGGTACATCCCAAAAGGGGCATTGTACTCAATTATGGGCCTGATGAGGGATGAGTAAAGAGGCACGATGACCTCCCCTGATCTAGATGTGAATCCCTTCATGATTAGGTGGGCTATATAAAATGTTTTTCTAACCACTTTGGCCACGTGATTGTCAAATGAGAGATTGCTCTCAACTTGGGTCCCCAGGTCCCTAATTACTTCTTCTGTACTTAATGGATTACCACCTATGTGGTAATTTGTGGACACTTTTTTTTTGCCAAAGGGGATGACTATACACTTTTTGGCATTTAGCTTGAGGCCATGGCTCTGGCACCAGTTGTCTGTTTTTATGAGGCCCTTTTGGAGGATGCTTGTGTCGGCTGGAGAGTCAATTATGGTGCCCAGTTTGCAGTCATCTGTGAACTTGGTCAGCCACAGTCCTTCTGTGTTGGCCTGTACCTCCGAAAAATATATACCGAACAAGAGAGGTCCCAGGACTGAGTCTTGCAGGGCGCCACTTGTAGCTGGTTTGGAGTCTGACATGGCTACAGCAATTCTAACCATGTGAGTTCTGTCCTTGAGCCAGTTTGCAACCCATCTAGTGACACAGGGGTTTATATTTAAGCTGGTGAGCTTATCTATAATGCCAGAGTGGGGTATTGTATCGAAGGCTTTTGCGAGGTCCAGGTAGGCTGTGAGGACCACCTTCCCCTCGTCAATGGCCTTGGTGACCGTTTCAAAGAAATCAACCAGGTTTAAGAGGCAGGATCTGCCCTTAACAAAGCCAAACTGGGTAGGATCCAGTGTCTGTAGGTCCCCAATATCTTTATTTATGAGGTCCATGATGATCCTTTCCATAGCTTTGCAGACCAAGCTAGTCAGGCTTATGGGGCGATAGTTTCCAGGATCCGTTGAGGCACCACCTTTGTGGAGAGGGACCACTGTTGCTGTCCGCCACTCTTTGGGTACATATCCTGTAGTAAGGCTGAGATTGAATAGTAGTTTTATGTTTGGGTTTGGCTCTTCTTGGAATTCATGTAGGACGCAGCCCGGGACACCGTCTGGCCCCATTGATGCTGTGTTTTTTGCTTTGGAGAGGGCAGCTCTTACCTGAGCATCTGAGATGTCAGGGGGGCAAGCACTCTGCTGGGATAGATATTTGCCCTTTTGGTGGGGAGGGGGGGGGGGTTTGCACTGAACCTGTCAGCTAGGATGTTGGTAATGTCTGTGGGTTCGGTGTATTTTTTGTCATTTTGTACTAATTCTGAGCATATCTGGGAATTCCCACCCAGGTTCCTAACATAACTAAAGAAAGCCTTGTGATTATCCTTAGTGTCCTGTGTAATCTTTCTCTCGAAGCTGGCCTTAGACGATTTTATGAGTGCCCATAATTTTTTGCTAATACTGATCAGAGATGCCTTCCCTTTTTGGGATTTTGCTCTATCATGTAGTAGCTTCCTCCTTCTATTGTATAGTTTGTTTATGGCTGGGGTCCACCAGACAGGACGTCTGCCTTTGGAGGATTGGGTCTTGGTTTTATTTGGGATTGCATGATCCATGCATTCCTGAAGGTGTTCATAGAATGCGTTTATAAAGGATTCTGTGGTCTGGGCCGTATTTTCCACAGGCCCGGGGGCATTGAAGGATTCCACCTCGGTTTTGAGGAGTGTGAAATTTGCTTTAGAGACGTTTTTCACTGTGGTTTTCAGGGCAGGGGGTGGAGTCGGGATGTGAATATCCAGTGAGATTAGTTTATGGTCTGATCTTACCAGTGAGGGATACACTTCTGGTCTGGAGCATAGAATCCCCATGTTGGTGATGATCAGGTCCAGTATGTTTTCCCTTCTTGTGGGAGTGGTAACAAGTTGTTCCATAGCATTTGAGTTTATAAATTCTAGGAACCTTAGGGCTAGGGTGCTGGAGCTAGAGTAATGCTCCCAGTCTATGTTTGGGTAGTTGAAGTCGCCCAATATAATGGTGTTTGGAGAGACCTTCATATTTTCCAGTGTTCTCAGGAAGGCCAAGTGGGGTTCCTAGATTTGGGAGGGTGGTCTGTAGCAGGCTATAAACTGGAAGGCAGTTCTACCTACTGTTAGTTGCACATGGATAGTCTCTGATGCTTCATGCTGTGCCACCAACCTGGAGGTGTGGGTATCTTTGATGAATATTGATACTCCCCCTTCCTTTTGTGGTTCGGTTCAAGTTTTGGGGCCAAAAAGCATGGTATGAGGTATAACCTGGTAGTGCTGGGGTGCTCTTGGGAGCCTTGAACCAGGTTTCTGTTACTGCACAGATATCAATGTTCTCCATGCTAAGGAGAGTTTTGAGTGCGTGCATCTTGAGGTTTAGACTTCTGGCATTGAGTAGCATTACTCTTAGTTTCTTATCCCTTGTGATACCTATGGAGGTGGGTTTGCCTTTTGAGCCTTGCCTAAAAAAGGCACTATGGGGGTAGCAAGAGCCTTTGCCAATATCTGAAAGCCCAGGGGTGACAGGTGCAAGCCATCCCTAGTGAAGCATCGTGGCTTGTCGAGCATGTCATCCCAGGCTGACAGGCATTTGATCCCCTTTGAATGACACCAATACTTAAGCCAATTGTTGAAATTGATCATCTTGTCTTCATATTGTGGCATCATTCTTAGTGAGGGTAAGATGCTACTCAAGGTCAGGGTCATACCGGCCTGGGCTACATGCTCAGAGAGCTCCTCTATGTCTCTTTTCATGTCGTCCAGGGAGGTATGTCTCAGGTCATTCACACCAGCATGGACAATGACTGAGTCATATTTGTACTTGCCTTGGAGTGACCTGAGTGCTTGTGGTATGTGGCGGATCCTAGCGCCCGACAGGCAGCTCACCATGACCTTCTCCTTGTTCAGCCTGGTGAGTGGGACGTCAGTGTGCCTGATGATAGAGTCACCTATTACAAGTGTTATCAGGTGTGTTGTTTAGCCTTAAGGGCTGTGACTGTTCGGCACACTGGCTTTGTGAGCTATGTGTTGCACGTGTTTTGTTTTGGGGTAGCGGTTGCTTGGGTGTCTGCTTTGGAGGTCTCTGCTGCTTAGGCAGATTTTTATTTAGAGCCTCCGAGTATGTTTTTGTGTGTTTATGTGTTTGGTTTGCTGTTGTGGTAGGTCTATGTGAGACTGGAATTGTAGTGAGTGTGGTTTCCTTCTCCTCCTGACTGGTTTCGCCAGTATTGAGTTAAGAGAGCTTAGCCTCCAGTATGGCTATATGGTTCATCTCTCACATGTGTTGGAATTTGTTGGGAGAAGGAGAGGGTTGTCTGTGTACATGAGGCAGTTGTAACATTGCCTCAAGATTCCCAGATTCACCAGCTGGACCGGAGAGGAGATTGGCAACTGACCTTTGGACATGCTAGAATAGTATTGGGAATTCCTTTATAATTGAAAAAAAAGAGCCAATGGGGAACAAGGTACTCAAGGGGAGTTTGTGAGGGTGTAGTGCTTTTAATTTTTTAGTGCTGACTTATATAATTGCTTTAGTGAGCAAGTGCCAGGTATCTTAAATGCAATGTGTTACAGGTAACTTAAATACAAAAACGACAAACAGTAACTTTCTTTCAAGTGAAACAAGGAAATAAGTACAGTAAGCAATGCAGACATCACTAGGGATCCACAGAAATGCTGAAAAGCCACATTTTAGGTGGAATTAGCATTTCAGGGAAATAACAAGCATAAAAACAAAGCTAGATTCAGCAGGCCTGGATCTAGTCTATGCTACAGCAAACAAGGTGTACTAATTTCAGTAAGAAACAGTTCAAATATGCAGGCACTATAAGCCTTTAACCAGAAATTCCCAGCTCAGAAGGGCAGAGTCCAGCCTCTCCTACCACAAGAGTGCAGACCACAAACCTTCTTAATGTAAAATAACTGGCCTGAAGCCCAAGTGCTTAAACCAGAACTAATACACTTTTAGAATAACAGACACTGAGCCCTCAATCAGCAGTTCCCAACTTAGAAGGATGTAAGCTACCTGTCCTGCCACCACAGTGCAGGCCATAAACCCTCCTAATGTAAAACAACTGGTCTGAAGCCCAAGTGCTTAATCCAAAATACTTAGAATGATAGCTACACTTTAATCAAGTTACTACCAAGCAGTAATAAATACAATTGAATACTTTAAAGAATGCCTGGATTAGTGCTCAAGTTATACAAACAAAGCTAGATTCAGCAGGCCTGGATCTAGTCTATGCTACAGCAAACAAGGTGTACCAATTTCAGTAAGAAGCAGTTGAAATATGCAGGCACTATAAGCCTTTAACCAGAAATTCCCAGCTCAGAAGGGCAGAGTCCAGCCTCTCCTCCCACAAGAGTGCAGACCACAAACCCTTTTAATGTAAAATAACTGGCCTGAAGCCAAAGTGCTTAAACCAGAATTAATACACTTTTAGAATAACAGACACTGAGCCCTCAATCAGAAGTTCCCAACTTAGAAGGATGTAAGCTACCTGTTCTGCCACTACAGTGCAGACCACAAACCTTAATGTAAACAACTGGCCTGAAGCCCAAGTGCTTAAAGCAGAATTAATATACTTTTGGAATAACAGACACTGAGCCCTGAATCAGCAGTTCCCAACTTAGAAGGATGTAAGCTACCTGTCCTGCCACCACAATGCAGGCCACAAACCTTCCTAATGTAAAACAACTGGTCTGAAGCCCAAGTGCTTAATCCAAAAGGCTTAGAACGATAGCTACACTTTAATCAAGTTACTACCAAGCAGTAATAAATACAATTGAATACTTTAAAGAATGCCTGGATTAGTGCTCAAGTTATACAAACAAAGCTAGATTCAGCAGGCCTGGATCTAGTCTATGCTACAGCAAGCAAGGTGTACCAATTTCAGTAAGAAGCAGTTTAAATATGCAGGCACTATAAGCCTTTAATCAGAAATTCCCAGCTCAGAAGGGCAGAGTCCAGCCTCTCCTCCCACAAGAGTGCAGATCATGAACCCTTTTAATGCAAAATAACTGGCCTGAAGCCCAAGTGCTTAAACCAGAATTAATACACTTTTAGAATAACAGACACTGAGCCCTCAATCAGCAGTTCCCAACTTAGAAGGATGTAAGCTACCTGTTCTGCCACTACTGTGCAGACCACAAACCTTCTTAATGTAAAACAACTGGTCTGAAACCCAAGTGCTTAAACTAAAAGGCTTAGAATGAGTTACACCAAGCAGTAATAAATACAACTGAGTACTTTTAAGATGACGCAAAAGCAAAATAAAGTAGGAAGAAACACAGCTGTGCAGACCACAAACCTTCTTAATGTAAAACAACTGGTCTGAAACCCAAGTGCTTAAACTAAAAGGCTTAGAATGAGTTACACCAAGCAGTAATACATACAACTGAGTACTTTTAAGATGACGCAAAAGCAAAATAAAGTAGGAAGAAACACAAATACAGTAAAAGCAGATAAAAAAAAAAAAAAAAAAAAAAAAATTGAGTGAGCAAATGAGATGGGCCCAGGAGTTACAGGACAGAAACAAGTGCAAATGCAGGCCTTCAAATCAGAAAGTTGAGAGAGATGGAAGACCGCCCAAACGGCCAATAACTACAAATTCTGGGCCAGAACCACTCCTTATGTGGTAGACAGGTTACCTTGTGCTTACCACTCCCACTGATAAGCTAGAAGGCTTCCCTCCAATACAGAAAGGCTTGGGGGGCTCAGAAGCTTACAAATAGTCCTGGATATAGCAAATCTGCATCTGGAACACTAATTACAAAAAAGGTAGGAAACAGGCTTACAATTTTTTTTTTTTTTTAGAAAAGTAGCAAAAACAATAGTAAAAACAATTCACATATACAAGTGAGTCCTAAACAGGAGCACCCTGGTCTTATACAGCCTGCAGTAGTACAATTTTCAGACATCTGAATCTGGAGTGAGACTGCCATGCAGTACAGTCGCAGTGCAATAAATTGTCCAGGTAGGTGAATCTCCAAGGTTCGAATCTGCAACTGCCAGTTTCGTTTCACCACATTTTCAAGTGACTATGATGGAATTTTCAGCCATCCACAGAATAACAACCTGATCACCTGTCTATCTGCTGTGTGGTAAGACTTTTTTTTCTGTGTCACATACAGTATAAATGAACAAAAGAAAAACACCAAATGCAATAAAAATCACAGGAAACACCACACTGGACACAAATAAGAAGTATGATTAGCGCTTTCGTTTATACTCAATTGATAAACTTCTTCAGATCAAGTTACAAAGGGAATCACATATTTAAATACAAAAATTACAATGACATCACTTCCTGTCAGTAAAAACTTTTAAAAGTCTATAAACATTACTAAAAAACCAATACAATTGGTTTTCATATGGTCATAATAATAACCACTAACGAAATAAAGCTTTCAACTGTAATAAACTCATGATTGAGACAGTGTCATTTAATCCAGGAGACACCGAAGAGTTCAATTTCAGCTGCCATAATAATTCCTTTTCCTCCAGCTGTAATGAGATAGGGCCCCCTCTACCATTATCAAGGATTTTTTCTATTACTAAGAATTGAAACTCATGATCTGGGAAAGTTGACACATGTCTTGCCAAAGCATTTGTTGTATTGCTTTTAGAAATAGCATAAACATGTTCATAGATCCTGTTCTTTATAGCCCTATCAGTTTTTCCTATATAATATGAAGGGCAGTTACGACATAATGTGAAGTAAACTACCCCCTTACTATTGCAATTAAATTTACCATTTATATGAAATCTTTTCCCATTAATCTCGAAGTCTTTTGCCACTAAAATATATCTACACATGTTACATGCCCCACATTTTGTCATTCCACAATGTTTTATAATATCCAGATTTTTTTGCTTCCAAAATGCTCTTTAAATTCCTCCCTTTCCTAAAGGTAATGCTTGGTGATGTACCTAAACATTCTTTCAAAAATGAATCATCCATAATGAATAACCAGTTTTATTAATGAAGAAGGATACCCCCTCCTAAGGAACATTTCCTTTAACAAATTACATTCATCAAAAAAATCTTCCTCAAGTGTAGACATCCCAGCTGCCCTGACCAATTGTCCTTTCTAAAAGAATGCAAGGTATATTTTCACCCATTTTGAAGTATACAATCGATGTCCAAGATGGACTGTTTGATGGGTATATTCTTAATTTTAATAGCGTAGATACTGATCTCCCACCTTGCCTAATTGATGAAGTAAGTGGAAAAGACTTCATTGGGACTAATTTTATAAAATCATTTTCTAAGGATACACCCATTATTAGGAATATCATCATTAAAAACTGGTCACTCATTATGGATGATTCATTTTTGAAAGAATGTTTAGGTACATCACCAAGCATTACCTTTAAGAAAGGGAGGAATTTAAAGAGCATTTTGGAAGCAAAAAAATCTGGATATTATAAACCACATTGTGGAATGACAAAATGTGGGGCATGTAACATGTGTAAATATATTTTAGTGGCAAAAGACTTCGAGATTAATGGGAAAAGATTTCATATAAATGGTAAATTTAATTGCAATAGTAAGGGGGTAGTTTATCAGATATGTCGTAACTGCCCTTCATATTATATAGGAAAAACTGATAGGGCTGTAAAGAACAGGATCTATGAACATGTTTATGCTATTTCTAAAAGCAATACAACAAATGCTTTGGCAAGACATGTGTCAACTTTCCCAGATCATGAGTTTCAATTCTTAGTAATAGAAAAAATCCTTGATAATGGTAGAGGGGGCCCTATCTCATTACAGCTGGAGGAAAAGGAAGTATTATGGCAGCTGAAATTGAACGCTTCGGTGTCTTCTGGATTAAATGACACTGTCTCAATCATGAGTTTATTAAAGTTGAAAGCTTTATTTCGTTAGTGGTTATTATTATGACCGTATGAAAACCAATTGTATTGGTTTTTTAGTAATGTTTATAGACTTTTAAAGTTTTTACTGACAGGAAGTGATGTCATTGTAATTTTTGTATTTAAATATGTGATTCCCTTTGTAACTTGATCTGAAGAAGTTTATCAATTGAGTATAAATGAAAGCGCTAATCATACTTCTTATTTGTGTCCAGTGTGGCGTTTCCTGTACATACAGTATAAATCCCATTACGGACTATAGTAAAAAACATAAACAGAGTTTTACTCTTAAAGAAGAACTGCACCCACAGACTCAAATTTTTTTTTATTTAATTATGGTTTGATGTTTCCTACATTTTTAACACCACTCTGGGACTATTTACAGATTTTTTAATATTTTTATACATAATTTCTGAGTCTGACCACATGGGGTCTGGCATCTTGAAGTAATTCTGATTGTTTAGTCAGCATCTAGGTATTCCACGATGCAGTGCTTATTTATAAAAAATTACATCACACAGGCCTCTTTCTTCCCAAAGCTCCTGTCACTGCATTGATTTTACATGCATACAATGCTGTCTTTCAGGTAGTTACTTTTAAGTAACATTTCATTCTGTTCTGTGACTACGTAAAGCACAAACGGTGCAAATGCCAGAGAACAGGCATTCAAAGTGCTTTTTACTGCTGCTTCTTTTTAGAATGGCTCAATTGCAGTCTTTTGTGAAGCCTGAATTGTTCTACTTTGACTCATCTCCCACCCCCCACACACCTAATCTCCCTAGCTGTCAAAGTGCTAAGTGTAATTTGAGCTGTTATCTGCTGTGACTGACAGCTCACAGCTGGACACTTGACTCGGGTATTTTTCCTTGTTCTAGCCTTTACTTTCTGTATGGGTAGGGGAAGGACCAGGGAGCTGTGACATCACAGCATGGGTGTTTTTTTAGGGCAGCTGTGGTGATGTCAGTTTGGGGAGGGAATTGGCCAGAAAACTACCTGTTTTCATTGGCTTTGATGACATCAATGAATTGGAGACTTCATCAAACTTCTCCAGGGCAGGATAAAAGTTTTTTGAAAGTCTAACCACCACTAAGATACTGTTCTAATGGAGAGAAACAGTCGATTTAAACTACTTTAAATGCCATATTGTTGTTTATTCATAGCAGGGAGAATAATCAGGGAGAAAAAGGACAGAGAGGTTGAGCATTTATTAATGGAATCCCATTGTTGTCCTTTAATGTATCAGAATGACCAGATAAAATCTGTGGCAGAATGCAATGTTGGTATGAACAGCATATTGATAAATGTAAAACCTTACTAGGGCAAGTTGAAGTACAGGCATTATGCAAACAGGTTAAAACATTTGGCTGGTAATCTCAAACAAAAGAATGTGTGGTATAACAGTAAATGTTTACTGTGTGAGTCATACAAAAAGTACAGTTTTGTACCTACCATAAATGTAGATGTTCGAGGATTCCCATTGCTGCAGTCCTTACTATTGGGTATAGTCCGCGTCCAGTCGGCCCGAATACCAGAGTATAAGGCTGACGTCGGTCAGGGCGCATTAGACTGACGTCAGTACGTCAGGGTACTAATGCGCATGACCGACGTCATATCCTCAGTCTTTTCTTGCCCCAGATGTCAGAAGACCCTAAAAAGACAAGGCCCAAAATACCTGCACCAAAAATATGTACAAAATATACAAGAATATATACAAAAATATAAGCATGTAACCTCACCTACACAACCACCCCTAAACACAGAGGGGAAGGAGGGAGGGTAAATTGGACTGCAGCAATGGGAATCCTCGAACATCTACATTTATGGTAGGTACAAAACTGTACTATGTTCTTCGTTCCCCATTGCTGCAGTCCTTACTATTGGGTAGAATCCCAAAGCAGAGGTAAGGGAGGCTGGCAAATCATAAAGAAGCAGGAGCTGACAACATGCCTTGCAAAACAGCTGTGGCAAAACCAGCCCTAGACTTAGAGTAGATAGGAAGGTGATAATGCTTAGAGAAAGTATGCACTGAACTCCAAGTAGCTGCTTCTAAAATATCCTTAGTTGCCACCCCCCTTAGAAATGCTGTTGAAGTGGCAGTAGCCCTAGTGGAATGAGGCCTAATCCCAGCTGGAATCTCCTTGCCATGATGGGAATAACAAAATGCAATGCAAAAGCCAATCCACCTAGAAATAGTTTGTTTTGACACAGGCTTGCCCTGTGAACTCAAAGCAAAAGAAACAAACAACTGCTGAGACTGCCTGAAATCCTTAGTCCTGCTTAAATAATAACGCAATTGTCTGTGTACATCCAAAGTGTGCAAAATCTTTTCCCCTTTATTTTGGGGGTCTGCATAAAAAGTAGGCAAATGAATAGTTTGGTTTAAAGCCACACTAGAAACCACCTTAGGCATAAAGGAAGGATTAGTACGTAATGATACCCTATCCTTATGGAAAATCAAAAATGGCTCTACTGCCATAAGGGCCTGCAACTCAGACACCCTTCTTGCAGAAGTAATAGCCAACAGAAAAGCAGTCTTCCATGACAAGTATTTCAATTCAGCAGTAGCCGCAGGCTCAAAAGGTTGTAGAGTAAGTTTTTCCAACACAAAATTGAGATCCCAAGCAGGAGTAGGAGCTCTACGTGGGGTCTTATATTCTTTGCCCCTCTAAGAAACTGCTTGAACAAAGGATGCGAAAACAATGGTGGGTCACAATCATAGTGAGCTGAAATTGCTGCCGCATGAATCTTAATGGAAGAGAAGGACAAACCTTTGTCCAGTAACTCAGTAAGATATTGAAGAGCCACACTCAAATTAGGCTCAGAAACCTGCAAATTCTTTACTGTACTCCAAAATAAAAATCTCTTCCATTTTTCTGCGTACACTTTCCTTGTACTAGGCCTTCTAGCTTCCATAATCACATTTAAAACTTGTTGAGGAAGTTGAGACCTGCTGTGTTTCAACACAGAATATGCCAGGCTGTTAGATGAAGAGAGTGAAGCTTGACATTGAGCAGATGACCATCCTTCTGAGATAACAGATGAGGAATCAGAGGTAAAGGCCATGGAGGCTTCCTTACCAGACTCCGTAGTAGTGGGTACCAGTGTTGCCGAGGCCAATCTGGAGCTATCAAAATCATCCGTGGCCTGTCTTGTCTGACCTTTAATAGTACCTTTGGAAGAAGAGGCAGAGGAGGAAAGGCATACACATGAAGGTTTTTCCAACTGAAAGACAGAGCATCCACTTTCCAAGCTGTGTGATGAAACCCCTTTGTGCAATACTGTGGCAGCTGGTGGTTTAGTGGAGAAGCGAACAGATCTATGTCTGGAGTTCCCCATGACACTGTCAATTTTTGAAATACATGAAGATCCAGTTTCCACTCGTGGGGATCCATGAGTTGTCTGCTTAACACATCTGCTAAGGAGTTCTGTGCTCCCGGCAGAAACCTTGCCTGAAGAGTTAGTTGCAAGCTTAGCGCAGTCTCCCATAAAATCATTGCTTGCCTGCATAGAGGATAAGAATGTGTTCCCCCTTGCTTGTTGATGTACCACATGACAGTTGTGTTGTCTGTTAGAATCAACACCTGCCCTGGAAGAAGTAACTCCTTGAAAGCCATTAATGCAAACTGGACTGCTAACATCTCCTTCATGTTGATATGTAGATGCTGTAGTCTGGCAGGCCACTTGTCTTGTATCCACTTTCCATTTAGATGAGCTCCCCAAGCAATGTCCGAGGCATCTGTCGTTAAAATCTGACTCGCCTCTGGCCGGGTCACAGAGAGTCCCTTGTTTAGGTGACATTCCTGAGCCCACCACAAAAATTCTTTTTGAAGGCAAGGTATTATTTGAATGACAGTGTCCAAATCCTGGCAGTGCTGTGTCCATACATTTTGAGATACCATTGTAGCTTCCTCATATGCAGTTTGGCATTGGGAAGCACCAGAATACAAGATGCCATGAACCCTAATGCTTGAAGGACTGTCCTTGCAGTCAGCACGGACTGATGAGATAGTTGATGGAAGTAAAGTGATAGACTCTTTTGTTTGTCCGGGGTTAAAAGGCCATCTGGGCTGCTGTATTCAGTCTCACACCCAGAAAGCACATGTCTTGAGAGGGTACTAGACTGGACTTTATTTCGTTCACAGAATACCCTAGGCATCTTAGCACTGCTATAACATATTCCAGATGCTGTAGAAGGTCTTCCTTTTCTTGAGCCAGAATCAGGCAGTCGTCCAAGTAAGGATAGATTTGAATTCCTTGAAGCCTGAAGTAAGCTATCACTGGAGCCAGAACCTTTGTGAATACTCTGGGCGCAGTAGATAAGCCAAAGGGCAATGCAGAGAACTGATAATGAGAATTTCCAGCTCGGAACCGCAGATACTTCCTGCAACTTAGCCTTATAGGCACATGAAGGTAAGCTTCCTTGAGATCTAAAGTTACCATCCAGTGATCTTTGCCCAGCAGAGGTAAAAGCTGTTGTAACGTCAACATCTTGAACTTGGGAATGTCCAGAAAAGTGTTGAGGAGAGATAAATCCAAAATTGGTCTCCACGTGTTCCCCTTCTTTGGTACTAGGAACAGGCGAGAATAAAATCCTAGGCCCCTTTCTGATACAGGGACTGGCTGAATGGCCCCCATCTGGAGTAACTGAGAAACTTGCTTGTGAGCCTCTTTTCTTTGTGGAGGAGGAACGTCTGGCATGCCCTTGAAAGGGGGCATTGTATGGAAATAAAATCTGTAACCGTGGTGAATGATATCCAACACCCATTTGTCTTGAGTAATTAAATCCCAATTTTCTTTGAAAAGAGACAGTCTTCCTCCCAAAGGAGCTGCCAGACGAGAATCTACTGGCAGCTGAAAAGACAGGTCATTGGGTCTGTTTACGAAAGGACTGACCCCTGCCCTCACCAGAAGTCTGAGCAGGTGAACTCCCTGTTCTAGGCCTAAAAGAACCTTGAGCCCTGCCCCTACCACGTCTAGACCTACCCCTAGACTGGGAATCATAAGCAGGATATGTCCACCCCTTAGCAGGCCAATTTCTACTAAACTTGGTGGCTGCACCTGCAAAAATCTTTAACAGTTTGCATAGACTTAGCTTTGTCCTCCATTTTCTTTAAAACTGCTTCCACAGGCGATCCAAACAACACATCAGACTGTAAAGGAGCATCCAAAATCCTTGTCTTAACATGCTCAGCTAAATTCTGATCCTTCAACCAGGCATGCCTGCGAAGAACAGAACTAGTAGCAGCCACCCTCGAGGAGGCCTGTACAGCATCAAAACCACATTGCAAAGAATGCTTACCCACTTGTTCAGACACATGAACCAAATCCAGCAACTCTTTACACTCAATACCTTCCGCCAAAGCATCCACCTTAGATTTTAATTGTGAAAGGAGATAATTCTGATATTTTAGCATGTGAAACTGACAATTCAACGCTCTCATGGCTAGAGTGGAAGAAGTATACACTTTCTTTCCCCACCTATCCAAAGCCCTTGCCTCTTTATCAGTGGGAACAGGATTTTTAACCACAGAAGCCTTAACACCTTTAGGCCCTTGAGAAATAGTTTCTGGGTCCGCCCTAGGACTCTTAAACAAATACTTATGAGCTTCGGGCACCCTATAATACCTATCAGGCTTAACAGGAGCAGGAGGCAAAGAGTCAGGGTTCAGGAAGCCTCTGCAAAACATCTTCCACCACATTCAACACAGGAGGAATAGCTAAGGGCCTATGCTGGGGTAAAACAAGAATTCCCTAAGCCTTTTCCTGGAATCAGAGTAATCCTGGCCTTCCCATTTAAAGTGCTCCCTCATGGAATGCAGAGTCTCTGAAAATGAGAAATCCTCAGGAGGAGAAGCTGTAGGAGTGGAATCATCCACATCAGAATCAGAATAAGTAGGATACTCCTGCAAGTCTTCCGCAGAAGACTCTGAAGCCTCTGAACACTGTTCAAAACTATCAAACTCCGGTTCCACCCTAGGCCTCTTATCAGGCGGGGGCATAGAACCTCTAATCATAGTAATCAAATCTTCTGCCATTTTAAGCATATGTTTCTTAGGTACAGAACCCGAAATGCTAGGAGAAGCCCCCACTGAAGCTGAACTAGGCCTACCTCTCAAAGAAGTTTTGGCAACAGAAGGAGGGGCTCTAACTACCTTGGGAAGAGAGGGAAGAACAGTTACCTGAGAAGCCCCTCAGCCTGGCCTACCTCCTGAGAAGGCACATCCTGTAACAGTAAAGTTTCTGCCTGAGACTCCATGGAAACTCCTGGCAAAACCTCTGGCTCCACTGAGCCTTCTAAAGAACCGACGTCCGGGACTGCCGGTTCATCAACCCTAGGCTTCGCTGTTTTGTCCTTGCGCTTCTTGGACGAAGCGGGCGTCGGAGCATCCGACGGCATTTTATAATTGCAACGCTTCCCAAACACTAACCTGGCACAGTCCAACCTCCTCTTAATAGTGCGTTTGTTAAACCTAGCACAAGAGCGGCAACCAACAACGTCGTGCTCAGGCCCTAAACAAGGTATACACAAGGTATGGTAATCCCTATGAGGTATCTGTTTCCCACAAGAAATACAGTTATTCACTTTTTCTGACATCCGGTTAAATACTGAGGCAAGAAAAACCAAAATGTTCCCAACGGGTACTTAGCCAACTCTGTTTCGGTCTGAAACTCCGGTTTCGGAAATATTTCAGAACGCCAACCTGCACTCGCAAAACTGCTTCTGCATCGGACCATGCGGCAAAAAAGACTGAGGATATGACGTCGGTCATGCGCATTAGTACCCTGACGTACTGACGTCAGTCTAATGCGCCCTGACCGACGTCAGCCTTATACTCTGGTATTCGGGCCGACTGGACGCGGACTATACCCAATAGTAAGGACTGCAGCAATGGGGAACGAAGAACATCTGCTTTCTATGTGCAATGTCATAAAAGTACAGTTCAGATCACTGTTGAAAAGTTAAACTGTAGAGAAAAATCTTCTGATGGCAAAGAACCAGATAAGGGTGATACACTTACATTATATCCAGACGTTAAACAGTTATGTCCTGTCACTACATGTGAAACATTAATTTCAAAGCTACAACAGCAGTCAGTTAAATTACTGACAGAATCCCATGTAGATCTTGTTACACCCTTTAGAGAATATAACACCACACAGCCAACAATGTAAAAATACACGACACCAACAGCATGGTTGTTGAAAGCTGAAACTGGATGACAGACTCCTCGCCTCGAACCAATAACATTTATTACCAAATAAATCCACCAACAAACTCAGGTTAAGCGCTTTCATCTGATGTAATCAGACTTCCTCAGAACAACTAAAAGGTGGTTCTGAATCATTTAAATAACCATTTAGGCGCCAATTTCTAAATTACCATTTAAAAAACAATACTCTTTATACAATTTGTAAACATGATCAACAACTCATAACTAACTTATTTAAAAAGCAAAACATAACTTACCATATATGGAATGTGCAAAAAATATATATGCAAAAAATATATACAAAAAATGTATGTACAAAATGTAAAATATAAATGTACGAAACACTCATAACATTCATTTGTATTCACAGTATTCCACACTAAATATATAACACAATACAAATATAAATACAAATACTCATTCCACATTAAAATGTTGTGTACCTATCCTGTGGGCTATTGTTAAAATAATAATAATAAAATAATATTAATATGTAATGGTTGGATGATGGTATAATTGATAATATTGAATATCATTCAGCCTATGTACTACTAAAAACTACTTCACCATAGTCAAAAAAGGTTTTATACTAATATGATCATTTATTCCCGGATATCTAGTGGCATCAGTAAGCATCTGCCATCTACTCTCCTTCATAGCTAAAAGGGCCTTTATATTCCCTCCAGCCGATGATACACTGACTTGATCAATGATGACAAATTTAAATTGGTGATTGTCACCACTCTTACATATATGTCAGTATAAAGCATTCTTTTTATCCTTGACCCTAATACTATACAAATGATCATATATACGTCTCTTTAACTGTCTCTTTGGACAACTATAATAAGACATGCATCAAATGTAGGCGTGGAAATTGTAACACAATGTTAGTGGTTTATTTAGCAAGATGTATTACATGTTCCGCATTTTATATTGGTAAAATGGAGAGACAGTTAAAGAGACGTATATATGATCATTTGTATAGTATTAGGGTCAAGGATAAAAAGAATGCTTTATACCGACATATATGACAAATGAATGTTATGAGTGTTTCGTACATTTATATTTTACATTTTGTACATACATCTTTTGTATATATTTTTTGCATATATTTTTTTTGCACATTCCTTTAGAGAATATGTACACAAGTGGAATGATACCACTACATAGCAAAAAAACAGATAAGGACAGGGGCAAGGTTCCTGATAAATTGACAGAGGAGTTTAGTGCACTATTAAAAGACAGACAAAGTGAGCTCAGAAAGTTTAAAAATGATGTACAAACACTGCCAAAAGTACAGAGGGACTCTGTAATCAGCAAAGCAGTCTACTGAAAAGAATCAGAAAACTTGTGAGAAATTACAGGAGAAAATTAAAACTCTTAAGTAGCAGTTACAAGACAAGGAAAATATGATTAGTGAATATCATAAAACCTGTAACGAATTCCAGAAAGACATTAAAACTCTTAAGCAACAGTTACAGGATGAACAAAATATGGCTAGTGATATTCATCATGAACTAATATGAGCTCATGCTCAAATAGAAGAGTTAAAAGAAGAAATGCAAAAAACAAAGCCAGTACAGGTCATAGAGCAGGGAACTCCAGCAGATCTGTACGCACAGTCAAGGTTGCTACCAAGCATACTGTAGTGGAATGATAATAAAGGCATACTTTACAACATGCTTACACTTAAATAATGGGTAGCATACACAGCAAGATGTGTGGACAGATGCCTTATTCAGATGTTTTTGGATTTCTATTCCCAAATGTTTTAAAACTTTCATCCAGTTGAATCAAAATGCTTATAAATTAGACAGTAAAGTAAGGCTCATGACTGCCATTCCCATGGCATACACACAGGGGACAGCTTCTCACAGCTAAGTTGTTAGATAATTTCAAAATCACCATCTGAGATAAATTAATGGAGCAAGCTGATCATTTTAAACCAGAGTTCCTGATTGTCTATCAAAAGTCAGAAAGGGACGTGCAACAAAGGGAAATACAAAAACAGTTACTACATTGCTGTTTAGTGCAGGTAAAAGGGGTCCCAGGGGATATTAAATGCATTTATGATGAAACTTCAAATACCCTCATTGACTTAGTACAAAGACTAATGAGGGGACTGACTATGGCTGATGACGGGACATTATACTTGCATCATATTTATGCCTTAGAGGAAAGCAATGAGCCATTTGAGGTAATAAGTGAGGTAAGAGGTTGAGGTAGAAGATGATGGTTTGATCAATCGCCATTGGAAAGAGCCACACCAGCACTACCGGCTCCAGGTTTAAAAGCAGGTGATGAGCAGAAGATACCAACAAGCTTTTTCTGTAAAAAAAAATAAAAAATAGGGCATGTTAAGCAAAATTGTGACCATTACAAAGTCTGGCATAAGAAGGAAGAACATGGTGTGTTTGCAAAAACAGAGCCAAAAAATTCACAAGACAAGTCAGAAAAACAAGTAAATGTACAGAGATCTTGCAATATTGGAAAGGACATTTATAAGGTTCATCAATACACAGGGAAAGGGGCTGTATGTCCCATACATTTCCAGGCAGCTTCACCTGTAAATCCAAAATATTTGGAAGAGCAGGCAGAAGAGATAGCTAGACAACAGTTACAGAAAGATAATGACAAATCTTAATAGGTGGATCACTTAGACACAGAGGAAGATGACAAAAAAACATGCTGTGTGCCACGTTGCATTTGACAATAAAAGTGAGGATGAGTGGATTCCCTTAAAATAGGAGTGCACCCCTCCCCCCTACTCTGGCATCTTTCCTGATTACCTTTAAAATGGTCAAGATGGATGACCATTGATTGATATCTGGGTTGAGGAGTCACTATGGAAAAATGTTTTATTGGATACAGGAGTGGCAGTATCCATCACAAATAGACAGTTACCTGTAAATCCTATGAAAAAGGTTTGCATCTCAGCATTTAATGGTACAGGATGCTATGCAGTAAGTAGCCAAGATGTAGACAAAGTTTTGTCAAGGAGGACAGTCGTGGAAGGGTGCATTTTTGATGCATCCATCCTTCTCAACTACCATTACTGGTGTGGACATTTTAGGACCTTTGGGCATAGTAATTGATTTGCCTAACAATATTTTCTGGATAGAAGATGGGGGGAAAAGGAGGGGGAGAGGTAAGTGTAGTTTGCTGTGCAACTACCTGAAATAAACTGACAAGCCTACAGGACATGTAAATATAGACAGTGAGGATGTGTAGTAGCATTTGCAACAGCAATTCCCAAATGTGTGGTCCAAGGTACCCAGGGATTGTGAACAACTAGAAATGCAAGTAGGGGTGGGTAGTGATCAGGACTACATACCATCATTTCAAAAGTAGTATCCCATTCCTAGGGAGGTAGAGGAACATATGGAAAATTGTATTGCAGAATGGGAAAAGGAAGGAATCATAAAGAAAGGCAACAGTCTCACAAATTCACCAATCTGGCCAGTTAAGAAGAAAGATGGTAGTTACCATCTTGTCATTGATTTATAAAAAGTTAATCAATACACAACTCCTAGAGCACACTTAATTCTGGGAATTACAGAATTGGTTGCACATATTAAACCACAAAGTAAGTGGTCTGCAGTAATAAATGTAGCAAACGGCTTTTGTGTTGTACCACTCAGAAAGACAGACTGGCCATGATTTGCCTTTACATTTAAACATCAGAAGTATGTCATGACAATATTACCTCAGGGATTTCAAAATAGTACAGATATTTTTCATCAGACAGTAAGGCCTATTCTGCAACAGTTGAAAAAAGATGATTCAGTACTGCATTACACTGATGATATATTAACTTGGTCTAACAGTGGAGGAGCAAGTATTGCTTCTTACAAATGCTTTCTGTACTGTGCAACAGGCAGGGTTTAAGGTTAAAAGTGAAAAAATCAGTTCATTACATAGGAATTTAAATTTCTAAGTACTATCATTAAATCATCAGAAAGGTATCCCTGCCCAATATGAGTGCAAAGCATTTTACAAATGAAAAAGCTATTGACAATAGTAGATTTACACAAATTCTTGGGGATCATGAACTATAGTAGAACATTTATAGAGGATTATGCAGCTATGGCTGCTCCTCTATACAAAATGTTGTAGGAACAAAAGAACTCCACTCTTTTAGAGTGGTGACCTCATGAAAATGAAGCATTTTTGCAAATGAAGGTAAAGTTAGTACAAGCTACAGAGTTAATAGCGCCCACACCAAAGTTACCATTTGTATTACAAGCAGCAGCAGGAAACAGACATTAACTGTTGTACTATTATAGGAAGGGCCACATAGTGGCAACAATAAAAATGGAAAAAAACATTATGACCAGTCACCTTCTGCAGAAGACAAATGACCCCAGTGGAAAATGGCTATCATCCATGCATTCGGCAACTGTTAGCCATTTACTGGGGGATTAAGGAAGCTGAGTATCTGACTGCATTTTCCAGCATTATAGTACAAACATCCTTGCCTTTTTATTATCAGGATTTTTAATAGTTATCCAATAGCCAAGCTTGAACAAGTAATTAGGGTACCAACAACATGTATGGTAGTGGGACAAAAATACCAGAAAACAGTAATACATTTGAATATCTCATTCCCTCCTGCATGGTACTGGTATGATACTCTTTTAGGGGGGATGGGAGCAACTTTATGGGTATTAAATTCAATAGATATAGAAATATTAGCAAACAAATTAAAATTAGCAGGTCAGAATATTTCACAAATTGTACATTTACAAGGACAATGGTTACCTACTATATGGACATCTCAGAAGAGATGCATGGATTTTCAAAAAGACTTTTTATAACATTTTAATGACTCTTTAATTAGCAGATTAGGGTTTGATGTTAATGTTACTAAATTTGTATATTGGACTAAATGTACTTTGCAGTCTCTGTATGTAAAAATGCAGAACAGTTCAGTGCAAATGAAGTCAATGCCAAATAATGAATATGTGTGGAGAACAATGTTCGAAAAATGGATTCCTAGTACTAAGTGGATTGAAATGTATGGGCAACAAACAGTCTGCACAAATACATACCATACAGGAAAATGTACACATTATAATGTGACAAGTTCAGAAGTAATGTGTCAAGTTATAGCTTTACCACTGGTTTTTGGACCACTATTCTATCTATACCAGTATTGGTTACCCCAGTTAGAGGGAAATTATATTGATTTATAAAATCAAAACTCACAAAATCAAACATTGTACTCATACAGCTAATGGACTGGTGCATGGTCAGCACTCACCAGTGTATGAACCATGTTTTTTACAACATTCTGTAAATTATGTAAATAGACAATTTTGCCTTCTAGTTTTGAAATGTTTACTGAAATAGCCCCGCAGTTTGTGTGCATTGTAACAAATCAAAGTTTAACATTTACTAAACAATGTCCATTTGTAGGTTGGCTTAATAATACAACACACCTGACATAGCATAATGAGACATATGTGTTCATTCCAGAAACCAAAGTAGCAATTCCTTTGCAATGAAAGCCACAAGCATTATCAATGATTAATGTAGGATTTTCCCTGAAATCATTATATAAAGTCATAAATAAAAGTAAACCGTTAATTCAACAGTTAAAAAAGATTAATAAAATAATTCTAAGTCATGAATTAAATTCTGTAATTGCAAAAAACAAATTAATCAAGTTAGCTGAAAAAACTGAAGCAGACACAGCCCATAACTGGTGGGACATTTTACAGGATGGTCTGCAAAAGAAAAAAGTTGCTAGATTGGATTATACACCCAATTCTGGTAGTAACGCTTGTTATCATTGTACTAACTGTCTGGAATTGTGTTTAAGTTTTTTTTTCCTAATATGCTTTCTATAAATCATGATGAAACTTATGATCTAACCAAAGAATACATATCAATGTAAACTGTTTTGTGTGTTTTTAAAACAAAAGGGGGAACTGTTAGATACATTAAAGGGTTAAACATTTCTTTTCTAAAATAAGTAGAAAAAGTAGGAAAAAATAGCAGTTACTATGTCTGTTTAGCATCCATACTATGTGGCTATAATTATTCTGTGACCCACACAGCTGCAAGAAAAACTGCAGATAAGGATGACTCCCTAATTCTTGAAGTGATTACTAGCACAGGTGTAAGGAGGACTGGAGACAAGAGCAACTCCCTAAGTCTTCAACGCTGTCACAAATTACATTGAACAGAACAAAAATCAGCTTATAAGCAAACTGCATGACATTACTACTTCTATCCATAAAAAGGAGGTACATACTAACCGCTACATTCATAAGAATAGTATGCATGCGCACCATACTTTTAGAGCTGTAGTGAAAGGACAAATGAGGGCTAGTCTGCTTAATATTAACACTGAGAATTTTCATCTTGAATTGGATGAAATGACTACCAAATTCAAGAAATGTGACTATAGTAACAATATGTTACAAAGTATAGCACAAGAAGTTGTAAACAAAAGAGACAGTGAAGCAAGACCACATTTCTCTGAAATTTATTGGAGTCATAGTGATAGTAATAATGATGGAATGAGCAATAGACACATGCGTTATGTCACCATGTTTAGTACAAGATCAAAAGGTATTAGGAATATAATTAGGAATAATTGGGGAGTCCTTAAAACAATGCCTGAGATTACAAAAATAGTAGGAGATAAGCCTTCCTTCTCCTACTGAATGTGCTCTAATCTCAAGAAAAAATTATGTTATAAAGATTTAGCTGAAAAGAGACCATAGTTAAGTAGGAAAAATGGCACCTTCCCGTGCCATAAATTTAAATGTCGCAGTGGTATAGAGACTAGCAATGAATTTGTACATCCTGTCACAGTTAAGAAATACTTGTAGTGTTTCATTACCTGTAATACGGTTGCTATCATGTACATGGCTTGTTGTGTAGCATATATGGCTTTTTATATAGGTAAATCCACAAGGAAACTAAAGGATAGGATTACTGAACATAAGTCCGAGATATGTAGGAAAGCGAATAGCAATGCCTTAGGAAAACATACGAGAGAAAAGGGCGATGGTCATAAATTTAGTTTTAGTGCCATAGACACAAAATATAAGCTTAAGAGAGGTGGTGATCTGAACAATGACTTAGAACCATGTGAATATGCATGGATAACTCACCTGAAAGCAGACCATTCACCAGGCTTGAGTTTCGTAAACTGGGCTTTGATTAATTTGGCCATAATGAAATGTATGCCTAACTTTATGTCTGTGCGGTTAGTGTGAAACCTATTTTAAAGAAGAGACAAATGTCTTTAAAATAAGATTTATTTTCTTTTTTATATATTTTTATATATTTCTTATTTATTTTTTACATACATTTATATATATTTTATACACTATATGTATATATATTGGTACATATGACTTAAGTATTTAATTGGTTAATTACCTTTGACTGTGTAATGTGATTTATATTAGGTATTTAAATGACTGCTTTACATTTTGTTTTACACACTGAAGGGTTATTCCTGAAAGTTCTGTGATTTGTGATTGGAATAAAATCTTTGGTATTTAGTTCTTGAGTCTTCACTTCACCCTAAGTTTCTAGCACTGGGATTTTTGTTTTACTTTTGGTTATCATCAAACTCCCCTGCACACACTAGCATTCTTCAAGAAGGCTCATCTCTGACTAATAGATGGTGCCAAAGCCATAGTCTTAAACTCAATGCTAAGAAATGCATAATTGTCCCTTTGGGAAGTCAAACATCCTGGCTAATTGTCATATTGATAATAAGCCCCTAAGAGTCAACCCAGTGATCAAGGATCTGTGTATGCACGTAGACAGTAGCTTTACCTTCAACTTGCCCACAGTGATGAGGAAATCTTTTAATGTTATACAACTTATTAGTAAGCACATGGCATCTAGGTCCAAAGAGGTCATTGTTCTACTGTACTCTGCCCTGATCAGATCAATCATGGAGTACAATGCTCCCTTCAGTATATAGCTGACCAGAGGTTCCTTACAAAATGAATACAAGGCATAACAAACCTGCCTTATGCAGAGTACCTTAAAACCCTTTCTCTCTTTATTCAGTGTCCTTTAGATTGCTGAGGGGTGGTCTATGACTGGCTCACAAAGCATCCATAAATCCCACAGTTATGAATCTCCTGCATATTCATAAGTCAAACAGTAAAGGAAATACAAGGTCTAGGGATCTGAATTTTCTCTGTGACCTAAACAGAACATGCTGGAGAGACAGATGTGTGTCCCAGAGACTAACTCTCCTATGTAACAGGCTTCCCATCAATGTGAAGCGGAGTTCATCTATTACCCAATTTAAGCACAACCTAGACTTATGGATGGGAATAGGAAATTTACACCAGGATAGGTACCCATATCTCTTATGGACAGAGGTAGCTTATAAATGCGTGGCCCTTGATGTTCTATTTGGATACAGGGCATCATTATTCATTCAGAAAAACTTGGCTAGGCTTAGAAAGCCCCCCCCCCCCAGGTCATTAGCCTAGTAACAATCTATGAATTTATGAATATAAATAAGCGAATCTTACTGGAGGAATGCTTAGAAGTCTTTGGGGTCTTCATGGAGGGCAACCCCTAGATATTTGAAGACACACTCTATGAGTTGGTTATTGTATGGTGGGTGATAGATAGGCATGCCATAGCTTGTTAAGCCAAAATTTTATCTTTCATTTTTCTGTGCGTAATGGTTTGGGGTGTCACCCACTGACATTTTCTTCTTGATCAGCAGTCAATTCTCAAGGAAGGAGTAACAAGAGTGTCCACCTTGCTATATAATTCTACGGTTTTGTGTCCTCCTCCCAACTGGGACTTGAATGCTTTAATGGGGAAGAATAACATGAATAGGGAGGGTGATTTTTACTTTCTGGGCTAAAATTAATGATCACAGGAAAAACTTCAGATGACTAAAAGCATTCACTTTGTGACCAAAACAACTGTAAGTATTTAGTGAGACTGAGAGCAGTGGACAGCAAGGACATTTATAAAACACAGGAGGCATTGACCTCTTAATATTATATTTTCTCATTTTCTCAGAACGGTATTGTACCAACATAAAACAGCGCATACTTGTTTAATGATTATCCAGTTAAATATCTGCTCACTCTTTATAGCATAGTACACCCACTGAAACATTGCAAACTACAGTAACTCTCCCATGAGGCTGAATGATATGCCCAGCACAGCCATAAAGTTAGTCATACATTTCATTATGCCCAAATTAATCAAAGCCCAGTTTACGAAACTCAGCCAGACAGAAGGCAATATCTCTGAAACTGAAACATGAAGAAACTTGCTCTTTTCTACAAGATGTGACAAGTTTATAGAAGGTCAAACAAAAATGGGAAGGGGTCTATAATGTTCTTCTTTCGGCTTCTCCCAGTTAGGGGTCGCCACAGTGGAACTTCGGTCCACTAATGATTGGCAGTAGATTTTTATGGTGCCGAGGTGCCAGCTCAATGCCCAACCTTCAACGAAGGCACACCCATTCTACGCATGTCTTTTGAACGCCACTCAACCGTGGGGAGGACATGCAGACACCACACAGAAGGCGCTCCAGCTGAGAATCGAACGGGAGAACTTCTTGCTGTGAAGTGACAAATACAGAATCAGAATTGGCTAGATATGGTAAGGCCTTGCTCTGTCTAACTATTGTGGCTGCCAATAAAGTAATTACTAGAAAATGGAAATCAAAATCTAAGCCACCTATATTAGAAGTAGTGAATATAGTAACAGAGACAAAACAACTGGAATTTCCACCTTTAGAAAAGGGTAGGAGCAAACTACATAGGAAAAAATGGGAATTGTGGAAACAATACGTATAGGGGAAGAATGAGGTTTAAAAGAAGGCAGGACTTAAATGAGCTATGTAATGTTTGACTGAAAATTATTGGATAGATAAGTGGTGTATAATTTTTACAACTGGGAGCATGTCTGCATGGTTTGTGATGTAAAATGCTTGCAACTAGGACTGTGTTGTGTGGTTAGTGCTTGTGTCGTAAGTGATGGTTTAATAAAGATGTTTCTTATTAAAAAAAGGGGCAGGAATTGAATAATTTATGTAATGTTGCTTAGGTTATAGGATATATAGCAATGCAGGTGAAGTATAATGTTTGCAAATGTGAACTTATTAATACAGTTTGATTACTTTTATATAAATGCAAGTTTACCTATGTCACAACTGATAATTCAATAAAGGTGTTTAAAAAAATAATAGGTCATACCCCCCTTGCATACAATTATATCTTCTACAAAAAAATACTTAATGTGCATTTTTGGGGTGTTTTTCGTTTTCAAAGTTCAGTAAGTTTTGTTGACTGAAGAGCATTTAAAAAGCAGTAAGAAACATTCCATCCAATATTAGGCTTGTTAAGCTAACAGCTAACACTATGTACTGTCGCAGACCAAAATTATTTATTACACAGTCACACAATTTTATGTTAAAGCAGATATAAACTTAATTAACAGCATTGTCTGTGTTTTGATTTCTTATTGTAAATATTGATTGGAATGCTTTATGTGGTATGTAAACAATAAAGCAGTTTTCATTAACCATTCCTATAAAAACAGTTAAGTGTTTTTCTAATTTTTTTTTTTCAGATATTCAGTTGCTGCGACATTGAGACAGGAGCAGGCTAAGGCAATTAATGCACAACACTTTAAGTACTTTATCAAATTCTTTGTATACATTCAAACATTTAAAAAATATATAACATTCAGCCATGCTTTCTATCTAATGCTGCATCTTTTTCTAAACTACCAAACTACACAGTGAATGTCTGCAGTGTAAAGGCAATATTTAAAACTTTCCCTTCCTTTTGTTTCAGCTTTGTTTTACTGTTTTAGTATTTACATTTCAAAATCACATGCAAACATTTCACTTAACAGTAGTCTTAGTGACATCAGAGCCAAATACTTCAGTTAGAGATTCTTGTAATTAGTTCCGGTCATATAAATTCCTAGAGGGTCTACTTTAGAATGATGAATGTTTGAAATTTCAAGCGCTCACGTGAGCGAATATTTCAAACCTCAATATTGCTATTTTGTTTGCACCACAGTGTGAATCAGAATATTTGCCCTTTCCTCACTGTAGTGCGATCTCGGAGATGGAATATATATTTAGCGGGGAGTGGGGGGTGCAGTACCCCTCAATAGCAATTTTGAGTTTTGAAATATTCACTCATATGAGCGTTCGAGACATTTATCTTTTGTTTTTCTGACATGGACCCTTCCTAGATACCTGGAGCTTGAAACCCTTTATATCAGAAGTAGTTAACAAAGTAATTTATTCCTTCGTTTAAATCATTGTGCTTACATTTTTCGTGTGTACTTTATCATCACAATTTTAGAGACTCTCAGAAAATTAACCCTATCCCTTCCTCACTTACTTTTACTAGTCCCCCTATATCCCCTGTATTTCTCTCACTTCTATACATTGCCGTCTTTTAAACTCTTACTTGACATCCCCAACATTGCACATTATTCAGCATACCTCTTTATATTTCTGCCACCTTTTTTCTCTTCCTTTCTCTCTCAACCTCATACTACATTCCTCTTAACTGCCAAACACCATCTCCTACTCTCCCCAATACCCATATGACCAGTACCATCCCACACCATAATCATTATCGCTTCTTCTCTCTTTCATATCTCACCTTCATTCCTCTTCAGAATTAATACACTTCCAAACTGCTCTACTACCTTTACTCTAAAACTTGCAGATCTTCGGTTCCACCAATAAAAATTTAAGTATATATATATATATATATATATATATATATATATATATATATATATGTAATATATGGTTAGTATAACTTTAAGGAAAGTGAACATGAATTTGGCGCCAATGAAGTTATTTAAACAGCGTAATAGCAATACGCCTTAGTTCTGATGAAGGCCAGCTGATTTGGCTGAAAGCGCTTAACATTGTATCGCATTTGCTGTGTTTCAAGTATTTTTAGTGTCTTACTGCGTGTCTAGTATCATTTATTCATTGTTTTTTGACAATAAATTGTGGAATTATCATCTTGGCAGTTGTGGGCACTTATTGGTGGAACCGAAGATCTGTAAGTAACTGAGTGGATTTAATTCTGATGTTTACTCTAAAACTAAGAGGTACTACTACATTAAACCTCCTAACATACATTGTTACCTTCCTAGAAACACTTCTCCTCGATGGGGACATCCACTCCAACCCAGGACCTCCTGCCTCTACCTCCCTCAAACACTCACCTGAAAAACTCACCCTCCCAGCTGTCACCACCCATCCTCTATCCTCCTCCTAAATCACTGAATATCTTCTCCTTAAATATCAAAAGCCTAGTAAACAAAATCACTGAATTGCATTCCTGGATTACTTATACTTCCCCCATATCCTAACCCTGTCAGAAATCTGGTTGAAACCACATATCTCAAATACAGAAATCCTTCCTCGAGGCTATAATATCTTTCCTTCTGAGAGATCTAATAAGAGGGGAGGAGGTGTTGCCACCATCTACTCTGAACAACTCAACCTCTCCCCGTTCTCCATTTCTATACCTAGCTTTGAGCCTGCTGAAATCATAATCGTAAATTGTCACCTAAACCTACATAAAAATATTTGCCATATCTTCCATCTACATACCTCCTGGAAATAATATCTCTATCCTAGAGAACATTATATCCTGGTTTGTTCAATGTGTTCCTTATGAAACCATTATCCTTGGTGATGTTAACATTGATTGGACTAAACTTTCAACTTCATCTCCTTCTAATACTCTCAACCTTCATGGCTTCCACCAGCTCATATATTCCCCTTCTTAGTTTAACCAAATCTCCACCTCTGGGTCTACCCTGGACTAGATTCTTACCTCAAATCCTAATCTTTATCACAAACTTGGCACATTACTCAACTCTCTTAATGACCACTCCCCTACCTACATATCCATAGATTCACAAAGCACACTCCCAATGACAACCTCTATAGGGAATGCCACAAACTCACCAATTTTAATCCTGATACTTTAACTCCACATTGTCTAATATTAATTGTTCCTTCCTTCATGACCTCCCACTCAATGAGGCAGTTACATCTTTCAATAAGATATTTCTAGACACACTTAATTCCATGGCACCTATCAGAAAAATTAGAATAAAATCTAACTCTGCCCCCTAGCTCACAAAACCTACCAGCTCTAGATTGCATAAAAAAGGCAGCATCTAGAAATCCTGGGTCAAAAACAAGTCCCCTATTCTTCTTCTTCAATGATATAAAGAACTTAGAAACCTGTCCAAAAACCCTTTTAACAAAGATAAAAAAATTTTCTTCTACTCCAACCAAAGTAGCCCACATAAAAGCCAAAACTATTCTGGATCTCCATTAATCATCTCTTTCATTCTGGCAACCCCTCATCTCCCAACCCCTACCCTGATATTACAGCTACTGAAATTGCCAATCTTAACTATTTCATAGAAATTCTCCAAAAACGTACTCAAATATTAATACTACCTCTGCCCCTCCCTCATCCTCCACCACAGCACTTTTCAATACATTCTTTCTCAAACCTCTCCCCACCTCCCTTATCAAACCTTTTCTAACTAAACCCTAAAGCTTGCTCCCCCTCCGCTAATAAACTACCCTCCCACTTTCTAAAAATTGCTGCAGAATCCATTGCCTACCCTGTCTCTATACTTATTAATTGTTTCATCACTGAAGCCTGTGTCCCCAATATATGGAAATCCTTCTACACAATCCCTCTTAATAAGGGTGGGAATTCTACTGATCCCTCTAATTATAGGCCCATGCAATCCTGTTTCCCATCTCTAAAATTCTGGAAATGTGTCCATACCCAATTACTTAAACACCTTCTTGACAATAATCTCCTATCTTCCACCCAACATGACTTTAGACCCCACCACAGCACCTCTACTGCATTACTTTCCTTCACCCAAAGAGTAGCAGAGGCCCGGGACAACATGATGCTAGTTTCTTGTTTATTTCTAGATCTCTCGAAGGCCTTCAACACTGTCTCTCATTTTATAGTTCTAACTAAACTTTCCAACCTCCATTTCTCTGGCTACTCTATTAACTGGTTCTCAAGTTACCTTTCCAATAGGCAACAGTCCATCCATTGGCAAACAGTCCTCTCTCCTTTCCTTCCAGTCAACACTGGTGTTCCACAAGGATCTATCATGGGCCCCCTCTTGTTCAATATCATTATTAACATTCTACATTCTGCCTGTAACCTCTCAAACATTCTACAATATGCCGACAATTCCAGTCTTATTACTACTACCCGAAGCATTCCCAATCTCTTAGCCTTAACTCAGGATACCTTCTCTACAGTTGAAACTTGGCTCTCAATCAACTTGTACTTAATTCTAAAAACAAAACTCCTTCTCTTCTTCCCTAGAACACAATAGGATCATAAATCCTCCGTTTCCATCACCTCCCTCAACAATACTACCATGAAACCTGAATCTCATACCAAACTACTAGGCACCATTATCAACGAACTAAAATATGACATACATATACATCAATGTATATAAAAAACACCAAAAACTGGGTCTACTCTATCATAATTAGAAATTCCTCACTCCATCCTCTAACTATCTCTAGCCTAGTCTCTCCTATTACCTTGTCTACTTATGCAGCACCTATCCTTACTAATATTCGATCTTTGCTACTCAAACTTGAACAAACATATAATAAAATAGCCAGATTTGCCTCCAGTATCCCTTACAATTCCCACCATTGTCTTGCCCTTAAGAAACTTCAATGGCCAGAACTTTCAAACCAACTATTACTTCCTCAATTAAGTATTACCTACTCTATCTTGAATGATCCCTCTTCCTGCCCCTCGATCTCTAATGTAGTATCTTACTAAAAACCCCACCATAACCTCCATACTACCGATAAACTACTCCTTGATATCTTCAAGCCTAACAAGACTATTGGAAAATCCCTTTATAAGTACTCTGTAGCCCATGTCTGGAATACACTCCTTCAATATATGACAAATCTCCACAAAGCTGCTGTTGAAATGCAAACTTAAACACTATCTATTAATACCTGTTCCTGCCCATGCCAAATCCCCACATGACTATCTTTCTCCTACTCACCTGTTACTTGTCTTTGATACATCACCTCTTTCTTTCTCGTCTTCTCCCAGTCATATAGCTTTACTTTCCTACTCATCTGTCACTTCTCTCTGATATACTACCTTCTTTCTTCTCATCTCTCAGTCATATAGCTTTACTTTCTTCTTCCTGTATGCTAACGTTTTCTAGTTATTCCACTATGCCTCTTTACTTAACTACTGATAGTATATTCACATTTATTGCATCTCTTTATTTCTCTATTTTAGATTGCAATGTTGCAAATTGTAGCTAATATACCTCATGTTATATGATTGTACTTTTGAATACATTGTATATGTTGCTATATTTTTATACGATTGTAAATTATTTTTGTACACGTTTGTAAATCCACTGGAGCTTTTCTCCTCGGGTCTCCACTGAAAACAGGACTCTGGTTCAGTTGGACTAACCCAGTTAACAAATGTCAAATAAATAAATTATTCTCTTTATGCCTGAGTGGTCTCCAAATTCAAATTATTTGCAGCTTCTGTTAGTGTTAGTAGAGAAATATGCATCTTTTTACTTTCATTCGATAAACTCACTATCACATTCTCTTTTGGTGTTTTGGCTTCAATTTTATCTTAGCTTTCTACCAGGACTTTAGATAGGATACTTTGGCGACCTATTGTACCAATTAGCATGCTGAAGCTAGAGAAAAACTGTCATAATACTTTCAAGTGGCATAAATGCTTATAGTCTGACCATAACCATCTCATACTCTCCAGACCAGCATCATAAATCTGCAGCTCAGTGACCAAAAAATAAATGTTTGTACTGCATTTTAAAGGATAGCAGAAAATGCAGATTTATACAAAAAATATAAATACTGATGAGATCATACAATACATATTCAAATAAAATATAGCTCTAAATGTGAACTGAAAGGGTATTTTGGTGCCTGAAAACCTTTACAAGGAGACTCTTCAGACATGTTTTAAAGCCTTAAAGACTCCCAAGTTACCTATTGTAATGTAAAGTAGCATTCTTCAGTATGAATGGCCACCCCAACCATACCCCTAAACTGTGAGAAAGATTAGAAAAAAAATAATAAACGGTGCTAGTTAAATGCTTCAGTATTTCCTTACAAGTTTAATTTCTCCAAACATTGAGGATTTCCTTTTGTAGTGCATGCCAAAAATGGCCCCCTTTCCTAAATAAGGGCACAGTTTACACAACGCAGACTTTCTGTAAAACATTAACAACAAAGTTTGAAGACATGTATAATGGTGTCTGTATTGCCATAGGATGAACACTGTGCTGTCATAATGCTTACATATACTTAGCAGAGTTAGCAACAGCATCTTATCATATTTACTATCATATTAAAGGGATTCTTATTCTGTACTTTTAATAGTTGACCCACTTCCTGGCAATTTGCTTCCTTTGCTTTGTTTTATTATAATGGTTTGGTCCCATGACACTTGTGGCCTGTTTTCAAGAATATCCTATGTACTGTTTCTACAGATGAAGGAAAATTTGGCCAAGACAACCAGGAAATTTGTCTGTTTTCTCTGCTAGTATAGAAAGAGGTAAAAATGGATATACAACATATACATTTCTGTGAATCACCAAAAAGCATGAGAAAGGAAGAAGCATAAGGACAGTGTTTTCCATAATTATAAAAAAAAATTAAAACTTACCAGATCCAAAACTGATGGACTGGAGCAACATGCAGTAATCTCATATGGATTTATCACAGTAAGCATGGAGCAGGGTAAAGAGAAAGTTACAACTGCAGAAGCTGCAGCAGAGAATGCATAGTCATTGATGGTTTGGCAAGCAGAATATTTTCTGTGAGACATAAATAGAATTAGAACCAAAAAAACCTTAGTTATGCTATGCACAGGTGGTTAGATAAAGTATGCACAGGGGACCAATCGCACTGAGACAGAAAGTTTCATTTTTTTCATTTTTCATCTTGTAAAGCTAGCTTACCTTTCACCAGATGGGTATATTTTTGACAAACTATGTTGGTTTAATTTTTTTTTTTTGGCTTGCTGTCAGAGTTTTAAACTCTGCTCTTAAAGCAAGGTTTTAAATTTCAGTCTTTTGAGTACTTCTATGTTATATGGGCAGTCTTTTGTTCTGAAAACTGGTGTCTGGATGCAAATTGTTGGCTCTTGTTAAATCCTTAAAAACAATAATCAGAAAAGCAATCCTACTCTTGCATTCTGATAACTTCAATGCAAAGATTCAAGATGAGAAGATTCAAGATGAGAAGATTCTAAAATGGGTCAGCCGAGTAAGTCTCACCCAAATAGTCAATAATTTAATTAAATGCAAACTGTCATGGTTAGGATATTCCACATGAGAATAATGAATCTAGGTTTTGTGAAAATGTATTCATTTATTTTACAAACAAGTAAAATACATTTTTAAACAAATGTAAAATAAAATAAATAAATGTATTGGTAGATGAGTGTATTTTGTTTTTATGTTCTTAGACATCACAAAGTCTCAAAGAAACAGCAAAACAGACAGTTTTTGTTCCTGATCATTTTTTTAGCTAATCATTTTTGAGCTGCAGCAGTTAAGGAGTGAAAATAACATAATGAGTAGAAGTGCGAGAAGGCTTGTCCACCTGCAAAACAAATTTTTCTGTTCTGTTTTTTTTCCCCCAAGTGGCATTTGCATAGTAACTGTATAACTCCATCTGCATGCGTTTTGAGGGTTTGTGTACTTGACAGTTGTGATTTGGGCCACATAGTATTGAGGAGACACAGTGGATCTGTATCTTTTTTCCCCCTGAACCTTTCTGGGCACTGAGGAAGGTCCACAAATTCTGAATCTAAAGACATAGGTGCGTTGGGCCTGTGAATGAATTAATGCAGGTCCCTAGTTTTGAAGCAACTCACCAGTCAGGATGTTTTAACTGAAAGAGGGTACCAAGAATGTACACATATCTGTGTTAGAATCAATTGTGGTAGGAGCTTATGGTGGCAGGTGCACCGCGTGTTCACTTGCAAAAGTACACTCCAGTTCAAATATCTCATTCATTTCTAGTACTTTGTGAGATGTGTTGCATGTAGGTACAGATGCAGGTACTTGTCTTATCTTAAAGGTTGGAAGCAGTGGCATTGGTGGTAGAGCTTCTAGCAGCTAACAGCTTTAACTCACAGTTTCTGGGAGTTGCTATTAACAGGGCAACTTCCTCTATGATACTTATCTCCTTCAGTAATAAGCAATGCTCCAATATATTACTAACTGGCTTAAGATTCCTGTTTTGTGAGGCAACAGCTTGAAAGTACTCGTGTATATTTAAGTAGTGAAGAACTTAAGTTGCTTAACTATTTCTGTGTCTTTCTGCATAGCTCTTCCCTTTTATCAATATATCAGATCTCTTTCTCTAATTTTATTACATTTTCTAGCATGTCATAGAATTCAAAAATGCATACTGTTCTTAAACAAAAAAAATATTAAATGTGGAAATTTTTATATGTCTATTTGCCTAACACAAGCATACTATTTTTTATTAATTAAGGGGAACAAAACATAACCTCCCCCCTTCTTATGTCCAACAGATTTACTCAGTTTCTTTAAAAGTCTGATGACAGAATTCTCAAGTGGTCCAGTAACATGAGGTGCTGTGATGGCATGAAAAAAATGGTAGCTATCATCAGTCATCTATAGGGGCCTCACCCCACCTGCCAAAATGCTTCAGCTGGTATAAGCCCAAAGATGGTCCTTCCTGAATGGATAACTGAGAAAAAAATGCAGCCAGGACAAAGGAACAAGACAACGAGTAAACCCACCTTACTGTTACTGAAGCAATTACGGGTAATTAATACAACTTTCAGTCACCAAAAACTAACTTTGATAAGAAAGGGCAATACAAACAAGAAATAGGTGTTGCATTAAATGATAAACACAGTAGAATAATGGGGAAACATACAATGTATTTTACAATTAAATTATATGCAGTAAATACATTTTGGATGGGCAGAGTATGCTACACAGCAGGAGTGTCTGTTTTGACATAGAAATATGAAAAACAATTATTGAACATATTTTGCAGATGTATAGAATGATCCAAGTTAAACCCCATAAAAAGGCATTTTGGGTGGTTTGTATAAGAAAAATTAGTTTAGAGGAAATACGGACTACAAAGTATAAGGTATAGAAGAAAAAGAATTAGGATCAGACATATATTTGATTGTTTTTTTATTTTTTTGAAAACATGAAAAATAAAACCAGAAAGGGAAAAAGAGCCAGACAGAAACCATATACAGTAAATAATTAAGTGATAAATTGGTGGAAAAATATGAAGAACATATAACAAAAGCAGCACAAAAAATGGAGAGAGGAATTTTTTTAAATAAGCTATGGGATTTCATATTAAGATTGGCATATGGGAAAATTTCACTAAAAAGTAAAATGAAATAAAAACCTGAAAAATTTAAAAAAATGTGAATAAAGGGAAGAAAAGATCCAAAATTAAACATATATACAAGAACAGAATTTTTCTGGATAAAGGTGAAAAAGAAGTTAAAAAGTGGAATAGACAAGGCATGAGAAATGTAATGATGGAAAACATAAAAGCCCTGAGTTTCTAAAGTATAGCCAAGCAATCCACTTAAACTTTGCTCATGAGGTCACTAAAAAGGCCAAAACATGCATGTCCACAGCTAGTGGGGTTTCACTTTATTGGCCTGAATGTACCCATAGAGATAAGCCAAAGGCATTCAGAAGCCATATAGCTGAAATAAACTTGATGTCCTTAAGGGGTCATTTGCATATATCCCATGGGCCTCCATTACAGGAGGTTTAAGGTATTGCACAGGTTTGTATGCGTGACCTTTTCACCCTTTGGTATGGAGGTTAGCTGGGATATTTTGCAGGCACCTTAATGTTTATGGGCATCAACTGTGTACAAAAGCTCTGCATTTCTAAAGTATAGCCAAGCAATCCACTGATTCTGTGCTGATGGTTTCACTAAAAGGCCAAAACACACATGTCCACAGCTAGTAGGGTCTGACTTTATTGGCCTGAATGTACCCATAAAGACTTATTAAAAAAAAAAAAAAGTAAAAAAATCAAGGACATTCAGAAGCCATGTAGCTGAAACACTTGATGTCCTTAAAAAGGGTCATTTGCATGCATTCAACTGGCCTCCATTACAGGACGTTTAAGGTATCACACAGCGGAAACACTTGCTTGGTTGAATTTTTCTTGCAATTTTTACTCAATGGTTTGTTTATGTGGCCTTTTTACCCTTATGTTTGGAATACAACAAGAAAGAAGACAATAACTTTAGTGTGACAAAGAAGGATTAATATGTATTCAGAAACAAAAGTGCAGTGTTACTGAATAAGAAAATGGACAGCAATTTTGTGACACAGGATGCTTTGAATTTTTTACGAAGATGTAATATGAAAGATACAAGAGTCGATGACGTTTACTTTGGATAATCATATAAATATGACATGTTAAGAAAATAGTTTTCTCTTCATGAAAAATGTTTGGTTTACACACTGTATATCTTACAATCTATGTTTTTTCATTGTCCAACTGTAAAATGAGGTAAAGAAGCTTTATTCTAACTTGATATTATTCACATACAAGCTCCTACTGAAGAGGGTGAGACAGCTTGTCCCAACATGGAGTGTGTAACAGTCAGCAGGCATCTGAGAAAAACAGGATAAAACCTCCATATGCAACAGATGTGAGTACATTAATATGGTGAAGATTTGTTCAGCACTGATGGATAGTCTGATGTCTATTTTAGATTCTTGCAGGTCAACTATCATAAAAAGATGGCAGCAAGATGCATGTTTGCTTTAAGCAGAATCATTATGATAACTCTCAGACTTTTATGTCTCTGAAACCATTGAAGAATCATTACTACATGCTGTTTAGTGAGAGAACAAGATTCCTTGTTAAGTTGCTGCAAAAAGAAATGCAACATCCTCATTTCATATTCAGAATTTTGCAGGAGATGCTCTGCTACACTGCAACTTTCTAGAAATATGCTTTAGTATAATGTCATCACAATATGGTCTGGAGACATGGCAAATAACCTGTAAACAGATATTTTATGTTTAGAACATGTTGCTGAAGTAAAGTATGTCATTTTGAATTGCAAATATATATTCGTTGATGCATATATAGGGTTAAAGTTTCTCTAGTATCAGGTTTGAGACTTGTTTTCATTTGGACAAGTTTATTTATTCATTTATACATTTTGGAGTGTGCACCCTGTTGTTAAATATTGTTCTGTGAGGAGAATTGGTTGATTATCCATAAGCCCATGTCCATCAGGGGTTACAGTTTAAACAAGTTCATTTTACAACTGAATATGCTAAGCATAAGATCTTGGAAGTTTAGCTACAACAATAAGTGTTAGCTGTTGTCACCTTTGTAAAAATGGAAAGATGCTGCCAGTGTACATATGGCGGGGGGGGGGGGGATTAGTTTTAAACTCTGGAGGAAGTGTGATTAAGTATATGTTGAAAGTTTTGTTTTGTTGTACATCTGAAGGCATTGTTTCTATGCAGGGCAACCTCAACAATGTTACAGTCTTAAAGGTTTACACACTTGAGTAATGTTCTTATTGTGGTAACTTACAGTACTCCTTTCATTTGTGTTCTAAAATACTGAGGTGAAAATTGTGTGAAATGGGACACCTATATAACAACAGCTTGACAAAAGTCGCTAACATACGGACTGATTTACAGACAAAAAGAATGGGTAAAACAATTTCCTCCAATACCTACTGCTGGTGCGTACAGAGAAGACAATAGTTAAGAGGGACAAAACAATTTTATTGGAGTAAAATCAGGAGATGCTAGTCATTTTAAAATACTTTCCAAGAAAACTACTTACCTCACAGATGTTAAGTGTCAGGGTTCTGTGGCCTACTAATTCAGAAAATATGGATGAGGAGTCCAGAGGGAAAGTTTGTTTGTGTCTTTCGGCTTTTCCCGGTTAGGGGTCGCCACAGCGAACTCCGGTCCGCTAATGATTGGCAGTACATTTTTTACGTGCCGAGTTTGCCAGCCCTGATGCACAACTTTCAACAAAGGTACACCCATTCACGCAGGTCTCCACACAGAAGCTGAGAATCGAACGGCACAACGTCTTGCTGTGAGGGGACAACGCTACCGCAGCAGGAGTCTAGAGGGAATGATATTGACAAAGTTTTAAGACAGAAGATGAGAGTATAGGAGCGAGATGAAGTAACACAGGAAGAAGCCAGAACATCTAGATATGTAGTCCAGTTCTGAAACGCAGCTTCCTCAGAACAAATTCAGTGTACAGTTTGTGCTGAGAAAATAAAAACTAATGGTAAGAGGAAACCTTATGAACTCACTGACAAAAATCACTAGAATCCTTTTACAATACAGCCTTAACTTTTTTTTTTTTTATCAAACTTGAGTCCTTATCATGATTTAATAAGTTGTTAATGTTGAATACAGAGCTTAAAAACAAAGTTTGCATTGGAATTGGGACATAATACAGCATTCTTCTCCCACTGGCTAGAAAAGGCATTCAAGAAAATATCATAAGCCAAAATAAATCTTAGTGCAGAGCATGAAGAATTACACATATAACAAAGATGACGGAATAATAAGAGATGGAATGTGCATGTGTGTAGGCATGCATGAATGCCTACTATCCAGAGCTTTGCAAAATGCTTATGATTTTTCCTCCTATTTTTGTCCTGCCACCACATAAAAATCAGTCAATAATGCTACACTTTAGAATTTCATACTTCTTATTGTTTAGAAAATGCATGTTGATGCTAAACCTGTTCTATTAACTTGTCAAGTGAATTAGAGTAATAGTTATACATTGTCCCAGAATTGCCCCCCCCCCCATAAAAATGTTTGGATCGTCCAGACTTCTTGAACAAAGAAATTGGGTTTTAGTGTGTGCAAGCGTTTGTGCGCGTGTGTGTGTGTGCGCACATGAGGAGTCTGTCAGTAGCTTAGTTCCTTCCTGAATGATATTTCTGAAACCAGTGTTAATCTGAGGAAAATAACAGACAGGTTTAACAAGTTATTTAGCAAGACACCAAAAATAAACTGGAAAAGGACAAGAACAAACCAGGAACCAATAAATATAGTGGAAAAACACAGCAGGCACCTTCTTCCACAAAACAAACTTCATTGCATAAAACAGTAGTGTTAAGCACTTTTCTCCCAAGTCAGACTTCCTCAGAACTACCATTTAATTAATTCAATCAGTTTAAATATTCTAATGTCACATGACACTGAAAACTAACTGATTAACTATTATAATAAAATCTGTAAAACCATAAGCATTCACTAAAAACATTCTAAACAAAATAAATAATGCAAATATTAAAAAATGTAAAAATGAAAACACTTGAATGTAATTTTGTTCTGCCACCCTACCTAATTAAACATGTAAACTTTTAAGCTTAAGTAGCAGAGCAATGGGACAAGCCTCATTCAAACCAGGGGCCACTGTAGCATTTAATCTTAATTGCCAAACTAGTTCTTTAAACAGTAAATGCTCATCAATAATGTAACCCCTCTAATCTTTTTAACATGCTCAACCACCACAAATTGGCTCATTAGTGTTTTTTGCCTTTTTATTTTCCAGTTATTTCAATTTTCTGGAAGTTTTACCTATATAAAAGGCCTGGAAGATTCACAACAAGCTACACAGGTCACCCAGCCAGATTCACAGTTAAAATATGTTTAGACTTTCCAAGTCTGTCCCTTGGTATTAAATGACTCTCCAAACAAAATACAATTACACTGTTTACAGTGACCACATTTGAACATACCATTCTTAACACACACAACACGGTCAAAATTCTTCTCAAGTATTTGTTTGAAACACTTGTTTTTTCTATAAAGAATTTTAGGCTTGTACCCTAATAATCTCAATTGGTCATCTGTAGATAAAACAAACCAGTTATCCAAAATACAATTCATAACATTGTAGGTGTCCACATAATAAGTTAAAATAAAAGACTTCTCAATCATCATTTGCCTTTCTGTTCTGTACATGGGATTTATACTAAGATCTCTACCTCCCCCTGTTAGATGTGAATTACATAACAAGAGGTTATATACCCCATTTTGTCTCTTTTCACAACTTCATTCTTAATTCCAAGCAGGAAGTCCAAGGAATACCCCCACTTTAAAAACATATCCTTCAGCTTATCACACTCCACCATGAAAACAACATAATTTGAAACCATTCAGGCCAACCTCATTAGTTGCCCTTTCAACACATATTTTTTTCTGGAATTTTGGATGGCAACTCTGATAGTGGAGATAGCTGTTGGAAAAGGTAGACTTTCTATGAACATTAGAGACAAAACACCCCTTTTCATAATGTTTGGACAAAAGCACATCTAAAGAAATATTATAGCATCAACACAGGAAGAATAAGAAAACTTTAAAAAGGATGTAGAAGTATTAATATATTGGAAGAACTCCACTAGTCTCTGTTCTGTATCAGTCCACACAATAAAAATTTCATCCAAAAAGCGGGTGTAATAAACCCAACAATCATGGAAAGGAGTATTGAAAAGATACTTTGATTCCCAATTGGCCATCTGGATGCTTTGGGCCTACATTTGGGAGTGACCATTTTTAAGCTTCCTTTACACAGGCAGATAATAGTTTTTGAAGCAGGGATGCCATCATTTACCAATAACAAGAGGATCTTGGCCTCACCCTCAATAATCAAGCTATAGGTGTCAAAAACAGTGACCAATAGAGAGATATCCAGACCAACCAATGGCTGAAAGATTTCAGCTCAGGAGGCAGTGTTGTAGACCAAGTGTGTGTGGCAGCCTCCTGAGGGGCAGTATATCAGACTTCCATCCAATCTGAAGATGTCAGGACTGGAGGCGTTAAACGTTTCTCATCTTGCTTGATATCCTAGACCCTAAGGAGATCTTTAAACTGTCACATAATGTTTTTTCTCCTTGCAGATGTCAGGACTGGAGGCATTAAAAGTTTCTCATCTTGCTTAATACCCTAGACCCTAAGGAGATCTTTGAACTCTCACATAATGTTTTTTCTCCTTTTTATGGGTCATCCTTGAAAGACTTGACTAGTGCCTGGGCAGCCTTTGTCAAGGCATGCAGCCTTCTTTGGTTGAGATAATCATGGAGATCATTCGCTGTTTGCTTAATGGTCTTTTAGTTGAAACATTTACAGTGAGGGCAGTTAGAGACATTGTGTTTATGCCCCCAAAAAGAACAATAGGCGTAGACGTCTTTATGTAGGAGTTGCATCCTATTTGAAATGCACTTCGAAACACATTTTTGACATTTATACCTCATGCCCAAAAAACTACAGTAACTATAATCATGCACATTATAAGCAAAAAGAGTAGTTCCCTAATGAGTTACTTATCTGAAAACTGAAAGCCAGGTCATGCAGACTGAAAAATGGTAGCCCAGCACTCATCAATCTGCACTCAATAGGTGGCAAGAAAGAAATAATGTTTGCATGCCTGGCTATACATTTGTTTGAAGTAGCTTCACATCATAAGATAAGTCCATTTCATTGCAGTCTGGAAAGTTAACATCTTAATGTTGGTTGTTACGTCTTCATTAAGCTGCAATATCATAAAAAATCAAAAAATATTCCTTTTTGGGGCACATTATACATTTAGGAAAATACAAACATTTAATAAATAAATCTTGGTTTAAAAATCAGAAGTTACACACTTACCACAATGATAGATCTGTAGGAACAGGTCCAGCTTTGGTAACCAGTAAAACTACAAACTACACGCATTAGGAATATTTGGGCAAGGAAGCTTTTTATCAGGCTGCCTTTCTTCCCTTCTTCCTAGCATGCATCAGTCTTTCTCACTCTGAACTGAAAGTGCGAATCTTGTAATGTAGCTGCAGGGTCAGGAGAGCCAGAAAAACAGAAAAGAACTGATTTACCACGTCAGAGAATGCAAGAAGTATCCTTTCTCAAAGGTGGAACAACTTATATGTCTATCAACACAGTACAGTTGAAGAGAGAACGCAGCACATACCTAATAAATAGGTAAGAGAGAAAAATGACTTGCATTTTTTTTCTGGGAACATCTGACTGAGCCATAAAAGACCCATTTTCAGTGGAGACCCAGTAAGGCAAAATCTCCAGAGTAATATACAAACAAATAGTAATGAAACGCCAGAAAACATTTTGAAGTAACCAGTAAAAGGCATTCAAAAATACATTTACAGCACACAGCAAGGTAAGCATGCTCCGTTTCAACAGAATACATACCAGGATATGCAAGGCTATACATACTAAAACTAATGCTCACATAAAGGGTTGACAAGCAATTTAGTATTAATATGATACATAAAAGGATATTCACAATATGTACAAAAGGAGTTCTAGGTTGTGCTTAAGGAGAGTGTGGTGGAACACTCTCCTTAAGGAGAGTGTGGTGGAACACTCACAAAGCCATATTTATGAGAGTCAGTGCACAGACAGTTTTTAACAATACAAGAGTTCTCAATGTGCCTGCAAGAAAGAGGAGTGAAGTTCCAGAGTTTGGCCATATTATGGGAGCAGAGGGCACCTCTGCTCTGTGACTTATGAAACTTCTGTTGTAGGCAAGGAATTTGCCTTGGGAGCTTAGCTCTCTAATGCCGGAGTACCAGCTGAGCAGTTGTGTTAAGGCTGAGCATTTTCAGCACTGGTAGAGAACAAAGTGGGCAAATTTTAGTTGAGTACATTTGAGGTCATTGGAAAACTCTATTTGATTAATTTTATTTAACTGAAGTGTAATGATGTGCCCTACTAGGGAGGGCGATAACAAATGTTGCTGTTTTTTAATAGCATTGCCTAGGTGTATGTATCTGAAGAGAGTGCAAACTGGTGAATACTGGTGCTGCATAATGTACACCAGGAAGCAGGTAGCTGATTTTCTAGCATGTTCAGTAAGGTAATATTTGGCTTTGTACAGGGTTCCTAGTTTTTGAAGGTGTTAGTAAATCAAACCAAAGATTACTGTTGGTGGTGATGTAACTTGGCAAATGAGACTATGTCTAGTGTTATTATCTGAAGACAGTACCAAAAATTAGATGGGTCAGGAGATGTGATTTTTGGTAGGAAGAGCATAACCTTACTCATTTTAGTACCAAGTATTAGGTTAGATTGTTGTAGCCAGTTCCCAATAGAAGAGAGGACAATGCAGCTCAAATGACTGAGTGAAGCTCATTTAAGGAAGGGGCTGAGCAAATGAGTGTAGAATCCCTGGCGTACTGAATGATGGCAGAAGGGCTTGATGCAGTGTGCAAGTTATTAATGAATATACTGAATGAAAAAGGTCCCTGAGGATCACCTATGTACACAGGGTGAAAGTTCAGTAAGCAGTTTGTCATTTGATGCACCAGCTTCTGTCAACAAAGTTTCTTTTGAGGCACTGTGTGGTCTCATCAGACACATGGATGTCTTTGAGGCACAGTGTGGTCTCATCAGACACATGGATGTCTTTGAGGTTGTGGGCAATAGGATGGGAGACTGTGCTAAGTGCTTTGGGAAAGATCCATGAAAGTTGCTGAGACTAGTTTATTCATTGTCACAGTGGTGATGAGTTAATAATAGAAAAGAAAGTTATACAGTTGTTGTACTATGGTTTGGTCAGAAACTATATTGCATAGGGGCCAGTTGGTTATTTTCAAGGAGGTACTTGAGTACTCCTGAGAGTGGACAGTTTGCTCCAGTACTTTTTTGGAGCATACAGCTATAGGTTAATTCAATTGAGCTGCCTTATTTGTTTAGGGGTATGACAAAAGTCTGTTTTTACATTCTAGGGACATAGGATTCTTCCTGAGTATGAGACCAGATAGGCTAGTGCCTGTACTGATAGCTTGATGCATTCTGCAGGAATATTGTCTGCTTCTATTGTAGTTTGGCTTTAGTCTCTGCAACACTTTTTTTGCCCCTTTTTACTGGGATTTTGACTTTATTATACAGAGTTCTTTAGTTTTGCTAGTTGGAAGGCATTTGATTGGTCTACCACTGGTTCCATGCTATATCTCCGTTACTGTTAAATGGTTCAACTGCTTTGTCAAAAGTACAGTAGTGGCAAAGTACAGTTGTGTACACTTACCATAAATGTAGATGTTAGAGTGTATTCACTGTTGCAGTCATCACATTTGGGTGTGTATTCACTGTTGCAGTCATCACATTTGGGTAGATTCCCAAAGCTAAGGATTAGAAGAGGAATTTAGATAGCATTAGGACCAGCTATAAGGCCCTGCAAGACTGCAGTAGCAAAGACAGCTCTGGATTTGGAGAAAATTGGCAGATGGTAATGCTTAGTGAAAGTATGTACTGAACTCCAGGTAGCAGCTTCTAGGACGTTCCTGGTAGGGATGCCTCTGAGAAAGGCTGTAGAGGTAGATGCAGCCCTGGTTGAGTGGGGTGGGATAGGTTTTCCATGGTGCTTGTAGCAGAAATGAATGCAATGACCTGTCCATTTGTAAATGGTTTGCTTTGAAATAACCTTCCCCTCTGCCCCTGCAGCAAATGCCACCAGCAGTTGTTCAGATTTCCTTTGGGGTTTAGTCCTGTCCAAGTAGAATCTAAGTTGTCTGTGCACATCTAAGGAGTGCAGTATCCATTCCCCTTTGTTCTGTGGATTAGGAAAGAAGGTTGGCAAATGAATGGACTGATTAAGGGCCACACTGGATACCACCTTGGGCATGAAGGAGGGATTGGTCCTGAGGGACACCCTGTCTGCATGAAAGATGATGAAAGGCTCCACTGCCATAAGGGCCTGTAATTCAGATACCCTTCTAGCTGAAGTGATTGCTAAAAGGAAAGTGGTTTTCCAAGAAAGGAATTTAAGTCTGCAGTAGCAGCTGGCTCGAAAGGAGGACGGGTTTCTCCAATACAAAGTTAAGGTCCCAGGCTGGAGTTGGAGCTCTCCTGGGTGGTCGTAAATTTTTGGCCCCTCTGAGGAACTGCTTGAGCAGTGGATGAGAGAAGAGGAGAGGTTCTGTGTTATAATGAGCTGAAATGGCTGAGGCGTGAATTTTGATTGAGGAGAAAGACCGGCCTTTGTGAAGCATTTCATTGTAAAATCTGAGGTAAATCGGGCACTGCTGTGCTCATCCCTTGAGATTGGTTCCAGGCACAGAATCTTTTCCATTTTTCAGCATAAGATTTTCTAGTACTAGGCCTCCTTGCCTCTAAAATGATATCCATCACTGGTTTACTGAGGGAAGGTAAAGGAGAGATTAGGTAATTAGCCAGGCTGCTAGGTGCAGTGTTTGAAGCTGAGAGTGCAGAATCTGATTCTCTTGCTGAGACAATAGGGTAGGAGTCTGAGGCAGGTGCCATAGGGCCAACAGCGACACACTGCGCAAGAGGGGGTACCAGTGTTGGCATGGCCAGTCTGGTGCAATCAAAATCATCCTTGGTTTGTCTTGTTTGATCTTTAGTAGTACTTTGGAGAGCAGAGGCAGAGGAGGAAAGGCAAAAACTGATAGGTTTTTCCAGCTGAAGAACAGCGCATCCACTTTCCAAGCTTGTTTGTGGAGAGTCCTTGTGCAAAATTTGTCCAATTGATAGTTCTGGGGGGGGGGAGGCAAACAGGTCTATATCTGGGTTCCCCCATTTGTTTGTCAACATGTTGAAAATCCTTGGTTCCAGTTTCTACTTGTGTGGGTCCATGAGGTTTCTGCTTAGTTCGTCTGCCAGTGTATTTAGTTTTCCTGGCAGGAATTGAGCTTGTAGATTCACTTGGTAGCACAGAGATGTGTTGCACAATGTCATGGCTAGTCTGTAGAGGGGGTTAGAATGTGCACTCCCTGCTTGTTTATGTACCACATAACAGTGGTGTTGTCCATCTTTACCATTAATTGTCCTGGAAAAATGTGGTCTTTGAAGGCTGTTAGAGCATTCTGTACAGCTAACATTTCTTTCTGATTGATATGCAGGTGCATTTGACTTGGGTTCCATTTGCCCTGAATGCACTTCCCTGCCAGGTGAGCCTCCCATGCATAGTCTGAAGCGTCTGTTAGGGTTTGGGCGGCAGGGGGTAGTGTGAATGGTAGTCCCTTGTTTTGGTGGCAGGCCCCTGCCCACCAAAGGAACTCTAGGTGTAGGCAAGGTATGATAGGAATCATTGCTTTTAGATCCTGAGAAATTTGACACCACAGGCTTTTTAGATACCATTGTAGTTTCCTCATATGCAGTCTTGCATGTGGAACTAGAAGAATGCAGGAGGCCATGAACCCCAAGGCTTGTAGTATTTGCCTTGCAGATAGCAGGGTTTTTGTGGCCACTTGTTTGAAGTAGGCTGTCAAATGAATTTCTTTCTCTGGCGTGAGAAAAGCCATCTGGGAAGTTGTATTCAAGCTTGCTCCCAGGAATATAATTTGTTGACAGGGTAGCAGGTATGATTTATTTTCATTTATGGTGTACCCCAGACAAGTTAGCATCCTTTGTACAAAGGCCAGATGATTCAAAAGTATGTCCTGGCTTTCTGCCGAATTAGACAATCGTCCAGGTATGGGTATATCTGAATATTTCTTTGCCTGCAAAACGCAATGACTGGAGTTAGGCACTTTGTGAATACCCTGGGCACAGTAGATAAGCCAAAGGGCAGTGCAGAGAACTGATAGTGCGTGTAGCCTGCTTTGAAGCATAGGTATCTTCTGCAAGATTCCCAGATTGGGATGTGCAGGTATGCTTCCTTTAAATCTAGTGTTGCCAACCAAGTGTCTTTGCCTAGCATAGGGAGCAACTGGTGAAGTCTCAGCATCTTGAATTTTGGAATCACCAAAAAGGTGTTTAGGGTAGACAGGTCCAGGATAGAATGCCATGAATTGTCTTTTCTGGGTACCAGGAAAAGTCTTGAGTAGAAACCTTGTCCCTTTTCCTCTTCTGGTACCAAGTGAATAGCCCCCATGCTTAAGAGAGAAAGTACTTGCTTTTGGGCCTCTGCCCACTGATTTGGGGGTAGATCTGGCCACCCGCTTGGTGCTGGTAATGTGTGGAAGTGAAATCTGTATCTCTGGGACACTATATTTAAAACCCATTTGTCCTGGGTCATGACTTCCCAGTTCTTTGCATGAAGAGCAATCTTTCCCCCCAAAGGGGCAGTCAGTTGAGAAGTGCTTGAAAGTTTTAAAAAGAAGTCATTGAGACAGTTTACCAAGGGGGGAGTTTTATTACTCCCAGATTTGGAAGTGGAGGCCCCCCACTGCTTAGTCCTGTGCATACCCTAGGACTGAAGCCTGGGAGCTCTGCTGAATCTGGGTTTGGACTGAGAAGGTCTGGAAGAGGCTGGAAAGGACCAATTTTTGGAAGGTCAATGCCTACTAAACCTTGGAGGTTGTACTTGTAAAAAAATCTTTAACAGTTTGCATAGATTTAGCTTTTTCCTCCATCTTTTTAAGAACTTCTTCTGCCTTGATGACAAACAGGCGTTCCTGGTTTAAGGGAGCATCCAGTAATTTCGCTTTAACATGATCTGGCAAGGATTGTTCCTTAAGTCAAGCATGCCTTCTAAGTACAGACCCAGTTACAGCAGCCCTGCAAGATGCTTCTAGTGAATCAAAACCACATTGCTAAGTATGTTTTCCAACTTGTTCAGCTGAATGCAGTAAATCCTGTAAATCCTTATTTTCAGCACAATCAGGAATCAACATCATTTTCTGTTTAAGCAATCCAATAATATGCTGCTGATACTTTAACATATGAAACTGGCAGTTTAAGGCCCTAATGGCCAAAGTTGCAGAAGTGTATACCTTCTTACCCCATCTATCCAGCACCCTGGAGTCTCTATCAGAGGGGGGTAGGATTTTTGGCAGTAGTAGCTTTAATGCCCCTGGGTCCCTGTGAAATGGTCTCAGGATCCGCAGTAGGATTTTTAAAAAGGAACTTGTGAGAGTCAGGGACCCTGTAATATCTATCAGGTTTTCTGGGAGCAGGAGGTAAAGAGTCAGGGACCAAGCTAGATTCCGAAAAGGCATCATCAACAATGTCTACAACAGGAGGTATGGCTAAAGGCCTGTGCTGGGGCAGGAGTAAGAAATCCCTAAGCCTCTTTTTAGAATCAGAGAAATCCTGAATTTCCCAATGAAAATGCTCCCTGAGAGTATGCAAGGTTTCACCAAAAGAGTAATCCTCTGGGGGGGGGGGAGCAGATGGAATAGAGTCCTCAGCATCAGAATCCTCATAGGTAGATAAGGGTAAATCCTGGTCATCAGAGGAAACAGAAAATTCAGAATCCTGGTCAGACGTATCATAAGCAAACTCAGTCCTAGGTCTCTTAGAGGGGGGAGGCTGGCTTCCACTGATTAAAGTAATAAGGTCTTCAGCCATTCTTATCATTTGTTTTTTAGGCATAGAGGCCTGACCATGTGGTCTGGGCATCCGTTTTCTAGGCATGGTTCGAGTTTTAGGCCTTGAAGAAGAAGATGGCATCAGTTTAATATGCAAGTTAGTAGGCCTGAATACACCCTCAGAAGCCGATGTCTGCATAGCGGCTCCGGACCCATCCAAGGTAGAGACATCCGCAGGTTCCACAGTTGAAGCATCTCGCAGCATACCGGACTCCAAATGGGTCTTAGTAGAGGCCTGCGAATCTGAAGTAGTGGGTATCAGGGGCTGCGAAAGCGCCTCACTGAGTACCGATGAACTGGCAACTGGCTTGGGAGAAGTGTCATCAGCGGCTTTGGACCTAGGCGGCCTGTCTCCGTCTTTATCTTTGCGTTTTTTTTGGAATGTTGGTAGTCAGATGGCTTACCGAAGACATATCAGGATAACTGAACCGAGCACCAAAATATTTAGAAGTGAAAATATACCGACGACGGATAGTTCATGGTTTAAATAAGGCACAAAACCAACAACGAGGTACGTCGTTGTCAGGGCCTAGGCAAGGAATACAGTACAAATTAAAATCTTTATGAGGTATTTGCTTTCCACAAGTAATGCAATTATTTACTTTTACTGACATCGGTTTAGAGCAAGAAAAAGTTTCCCCAACGGGGTATTTAGCTTTTAGTTGAAGACTTCGACTCTGAAACTCAAAAATGAAAATTTCAGGAGTCGAACGACTGTCACTTATAAACTGCTTCTGCTTCGGGCACCACACGACAAGAAAGACTAATGTAATGGTGTTGGCTGCATGTTTTATACCCCTGATGACCGGACGTCACGGAAGAAGGGACAGCAACCGACGCAGGACCCAAGACTTTGTTAATCAGGCCAACTGAGGGCTACTGCAAGCAGATAACCCAAATATGATGACTGCAACAGTGAAACACGAAGAACATCCAGTTAATTGCTGCAGGGTGAATATGAACATCTCAGGGCTTAAGTTTGTTAAATTATAAACTAGATTGTAGTAAGGAGAAGCAGGGCAGTACTGCATTGTCCAACGGCATATGTGAGGAGGTGATCATTTAGGCTATCGGGTAGGCTACCTGCTTCTTGGATTCTATCTGGATTAGAGACAATAATCTAGTCTACAGATGTGAAGGTGTTTATGGTCTTGTTTAATCTGTCCCTACCCTCCTTCCGTAGTTAAAAGAAAAGAAAGAGATTTGCCTTTTTTTTTTTTTTTTTTTTTTTTACTTTTCAACTATAGTAAACTGCTTGCTATATTCAGGTTTGACTGCAGATTAATACCAGCTTTTAAAAGCCGGTATTGCATTCGTGAGAGATCTGGATCATTCATCCCCAACACTTTACACACAGGGCAGTAGCCCCTCTCACCCTGCCCCAGCTACGCTAGGGGCTGTGAATTAGCAATGCAGAATAACTGCCCAAATGCAGGTGGATATGACAGAAATAATGTGTTGAATACTAAGTCAGTGTTGGACTGTGAGTTAGTATTGACAATGAATTTTTTTAGGATAACAGTTATGTATAGCAATACCACAGTTTTCAAAGAAAAACAAGTTAACTGTGGAAGTGTGAATTTAGTAAAGGTTATGCTGCAAGACTGTGGGAAGGAGCTTGAGTGAGAATGTGCTGTGTTGATTTGATTGGTTAATATAAGGATACATCTGACTCGGTATCATATTGCCTACTTAGAGGCAATCTCTGATTGACCTACAAAGCCATGTCAGACCCAGCACTGTTAGAAATACTACATCTAAAGAAATCCCAATCCCTCCATGCCACATGCGCCAGAGACCTCAACCTCATCACCTCAATCAACAGAACTTGTTGGAGGGACAGGTTCCTAACCCAGGGACTGCCCATGCTATGCAGTAGACTTTCTTTACACGTCAAGCAGAGCACCTCACTAGCCCTCTTCAAGAGAAATCTTGACGAGTGGATTGGAAATAGAAAATTCACCCTGGGAATCATTTCAATGGCCTTGCTAGACAGGGGCACTGGGATATAACACTGGATGGTATGATGCCAGGGAATCTTTTGGGCTAGGCTTGTAAAGGCTCCAGAGCCATTAGCCTAGTACACTCTTATGAACCTATAAGATGTAGCCTATAGGACAGTGTCCCTAAGCAAGTCCTCCTGGGTGATTTCTGTCATGGGAACTTCCTTTTTTTTCAGCAGGTCAGAGCATGGTCTGCATAGAATAACCAGTTTAAAATGTAAAATGGATGTGTTTGCATAGGACCACATGGCTACTCCACAAATTTTCACAGATGCTTTGTACAAAAATGGTACCAATATGGTCATATCTCTTCTATCAAATAGGTTTTAAGCTTACTTAGTAAGAACTTGCTACATTTAACATAGCAAAACTCTACGCAGTTAGCTAGTCATCTGGAAAGGGAAACTTTTGAAACTTTAGTCCCTAGTTATTACTGAGCAAAGGATATGAATAACTTAAGTTTTGTTTATGTAAACAGCAGGTTTTATTAATGTAGAACTTTGGTTGTCTAGGAGTATTGGAAATAAATAGTTCCCCTTTTTACTGTAGGAGTGGAAGAAATCTTACAGGTCAATGTTCTGATTTAGATTGCTAAGTTAGGCATAAAGGAAAGATTTGTTTCCCTTCTTGTGGAATATGGGGGGAAGGAAGCTTTATTAAAGCAGGCTGCAATTCCAGTATTATTTTTGTGAATATGATGGCTACCAGAAAGAGACTTTTCCATGACAGAAATTTGAGGTTTTCTGAGGCCATCAGATGAGAAGGTAGCCTAGTGATTTTTTTCAAGATGAAGTATAGAGCCTATGGTGCAATTGGGCCCTCAATTGGTGACCTCTGGTAATAAATTCTTTTAATAAAGTATTTGCTTATCTTAATGAAAGCCAGGAACATAGACAGGAAATCCAAGTGGGAAATTATTTATTTGAAGTGTAGTTGAATAATAAAATATAGAATCCCTTGTCAGATAAAATGAGAGATATTTAAACCATAAGATTAAGAGCCATAAGTGATTTTGCACACTTACATTGTGCCCATTCTGAAAAGTGTACCAACACATCTTTATTCTCTTTTAGTAGAAGTGATCTTAGCAGACATGTGGGAGTTAGCCATTTTCTATGTAAAATCTGGGTTATTGATTATGACTAACAGGAGAAGACAGTCAGGTTTGAGGATTGCAAGTCTGGGTGCGGATTGCCTGCGAGGTACAGTAGCAGTATCGTGAAGGGTGTGAAGTGAATGGGTCCAATCTCTAAGTATGGCTGAAGATGAGGAAACCAAGTTTTGTCTGGGTCAAAAAGGTCCAATGAGAATCACCCTGGCCTGGTGTAATTTCATCTTCTGTATGAATATAATCACCAGGATGACAATGTTCAGCAGGTTTGGCAGGCTAGTTCTACACTCAAGCATTCCTTGACTGATCTCTGCAAGGGAAAGACCAGAGAGAAGTGCTAGTCACATTTCTTGTTTCACAAGGATGCACAAAGATCTGAGATGAGAGTCCCCTACAAGCAAAACAGCCTCCTGACTATACTTTGGCTAAAGCACCATTCAAAGTGAAGAAGTAGGCACCTGCTCAGCTTGTCAGCCAATGAGTTGACCCCCCCCTCAACACACACACACACACACACACACACACACACACACACAATATCACATGCAGCCAGGAAGCTGTTTCTATTCCCCACTGATACAGTCTCATGGCCTCCCAGCAAACTGGATAGGAATGAGTACCTCCTACTTGCAGATTTACTAAACTACTGTCATGTTTTCTGATAAACGTCAATGGTTCCACAAGGAAGGCTGACTTGGAAGGCCAGTGCATTGATATGGATGTGCTGTTCTGAATGGGATCAGATGTTCTGAATTGTGTTCACATTCTAATGTTCCTCCATCCAAGGGCAGCTACTTCTGTAGTGCTCATGGATATGGATGAAGCAGTAGGGACCTGAAGGGGCTTGTAATAACAATACTGTATGTTTGCGGTTACTAGGTGTGGGCTGTAATCTGTATTCTTTCGAGATTTTAATCTGCTGCGAAGGTGGTTTTCTGTGCTGGCTTCACTGTATTCATTACATCTACTGGAACACCCCATGTGCATTCTGGCATGTGATACCTCAAAAATTGTCATGAGATCCATGGCTCAGGTCTCTGCTGGGGCTAGCAAGCCAGAGGGTGTATTCTGCATTCTCATTTGGAGTGTATGGATTCTGTACCTGGACAGGAATTCTCTATAAATCATGGTTCATCATTTGGAAAACAACAGTCTTGACTTTCTCTTAAAAGAATTGTGTTTCTGTACCAGAAAACCAAGAGATTAGTAGTGAGACTTTTAAAACTGCCTCTGTTATTTAAAACTCTGCTTTTATTTATTTATTGTTTCTTTTTACAGTACGGCACTTGATAAAAATACAGGATTTATGCAGACTGGCCTGGGATTTGATTACTGGTCAAGATGCTGTAGAGATGAGATAGTAAGGGTGGAATTAAGCATCCAAGGCTGCTTAAGCATTCTGAGGGAGATGAACAGTCAGAGTTTTGTTGCAGGAGTGTCCTAGGAAAAGGCCTAGAAGTTTAGCCCAATGCATAGGGACGTAGGGAAAGGCATGATCCCCAAAGGGGTGTACTACAAGGGGTGTGCGTGGTTTTGTGTGTGTGTGTGTGTGTGTGTGTGTGTGTGTGTGTGTGTGTGTGTGTGTGTGTGTGTGTGTGTGTGTGTGTGTGTAGTGTGTGGGGTGTGTGGTTGTGTGTGTGTGTAGTGTGTGGGGTGTGTGGTTGTGTGTGTGTGTGTGTGTGTGTGTGTGTGTGTGTGTGTGTGTGTGTGTGTGTGTGTGTGTGTGTGTGTGTGTGTGTGTGTGTGTGTGTGTGTATAACCTTGGGTTGGTATAGTGGGGATTTCATCTCACTTTCCAGCCAAAAGGAGCACATTTAGAGTATACAAACAAATAGATAAATACCCCCCTACTACTAATAAGTGTAATCCACAGTATTCATATCCACCTCCAGTTGTTCCTGAATTTTGGGAAAAGGGGGGATGAATGAGTAAATAGGGGGTGAGGGTTTATTTATTTTTAACTATTGTTGGAACTGCTAATAGTCATTATTTGTACACCACCTCATGTTCATATTTTCATCTGTTTTTAATATTTTTCCAAGAATGAAAATTCATAGAAAGTTCAAATATGGCGAATTTACTATCTTCTGAAAGGGGATGAAGGTGCAGTATTTCTGTATGATTATGACATATGCAACATCCAAAGCACAAAAGGAAAATCTGCCAAATCACAGACGTATTTAATTGTGTGAGAGGGAGAGAGAGACACTATCAGCAGACAGTATTAATTGGAACAATTTACCTGTTAAATCAACACCCATCATAAGGAGCACAATTTCTCTAGTTTGCTCATTTAAATCAAGCAAATAAGAAAGGGTATGGAGCTGGTATGTTTGCTGCTGTTAAGGCTAAGGACAAAGACATGTAAACCCTTTTGTATTTTTAAGTTTTGGACGTTATCAAACAGGACATAGGGTAATGCCACAGACTTCTTACCTTCAGACAGAGATGTACCAGTGGCAGCATGGCCGGTTATAAACTGATTTTCTAAAACTGTAACAATGAAAGCCACTCTGTGAAACAATTCTGAGTTTTCAGAAGAGTTGGCAAACTATCAGGTTATATGTGAGTTAACATTGCTACTAGCATAAGAGAGTCCAGCAGAGAAGGAATAACGCAACATTTAAACATTTCATACTTAGTCAGAATGTCACCTGTGTGGGAGAAAAGCCCCAGTCATCATATTATATAAGCTCCATGGCATCCCTAAGCATTAATGACAAATAGAAGAGGATTTTGTGGAATAAGTCAGTTCTCTTCACTGTCGAATATTCAGGAGGATCGGTCTGATCAAAGCAAGAGACATCATGGACTACCTCCCCCATAGCTAATACGCATACTTTTGTAGTTTATCTCCTTGGGACCATGTATTTGTAAGAAATATATGACAACTGTCCAGGATACATTTGAACTTTGTTGTTAGCACTGTTTCAACTCCAATTTATGATCTCCTTTCCTGGTTGTTTGCTGTGTGATTGCATTCTTTGCATCCTTTTCACCCTCCCCTGTCTTAGATATGTCCACTAAACCTCACAGGCTTTTCCAGTCTTTTTGCTTTGTAAACGTGTACCATTTAACAGAAAGGCAAAATGTTTTGAGAAAACTTTTTGTGATGCAATTTTCAAAGATATTGTACTTATTATATTTACCTGTGAGGAGAAATAAGGGCAGTGTTATGTATACTCACTCTCTAGAATACCTGAAACAGTTATGTAAGCCTGTATCTCTCCTAATAAGAGCACAGAAATGCGTCTAATGAAAATATTATCAATATCCATGTCCATTTTACAGCTACAGCAAGCTAAGTACTGCCTGCCCAGAGACAAAAATAAGAAGTTGGCATCAAGCAGAGGAAGGAGGAAAGGGAAGCTTCTTATCCTGAGTCACCTAGCAAGCAGCAACACGAATGTCACTTTACCTGCAAACATTTGAGCGTATGAAAATTCAGAAGAATATTCTTCCTCTACTACACCTGCCTAAACACCAAATTTAGTTCCAGATAGCTTTCTGTCACACACATCTGTCTTAGTTCATTGTCTATCCACGCATCCTTCTTTCTCTCTCTTTTGACGTACACTATCACAATGTCTTCAAAAATGTGTTTTGAAGACACCAGCACACTCTCCATGAGATCAAAAAGCAAAATTCACTTCAACGTAGAAAGTTTCAAAGAAGCTGACGAATAAGTTATATAAACGTAAATCAAAAGTAGCAAACAGAAGTACCAAACTCCATGAAAAAGTATTCCTTTAAGCCAGTGGTGCACAACCATTTTGTGGGGAGGGCCACTACACGAATTCTTAATGCAGCTGCAGGCCACCTGAAAACATAGTAAGTCATTACGAGTTACCAATAGATACAGATGACTGTCATTTTTACTTAAGGCAGCAGTCATGAAATTGCCTGTTTCTCCATCAATTTTGCGTTTAACATTACAAACTCTTGCAGAAAATTACTACTGTTTACAGACTACAAGTTATAAACAACAAAGAATAGTTACGTCTGCAGCTAAAATTAGAGGTGTGCTCAACTGCAGTCAATTAGGTAAGTAAACACATGCTGGAAAGTTTGCATGACTGGAGTAAGGCACAGCATTTTTTCACTTTTTTTTTAAATTTTGGTTACTCTCTGGGGCCAGATGGTGTTGCGTTGAGGGCCAGATTTTGCCCTGGGGCCAGACGTTGTGTACCACTGCTTTAAATCATGCTGATATCTCTCCTACCAGCCAATATTCATGCACCCTTCACTCCACTTTTTCCACCTTCTAAAACTTCCTTTTCCTCCTACTTGTGCCCTGCCCATGTATCGTCTTCACACTATGTAATTATGCTCCCTTGTTTTTCCTCAGTGCACACATGGTAAGCTGTCTGAGCATTTCGTCACACCCAGGTCTCTACATCATTCACATCAATTTGGCAGTTCTCTGCAGTATAACCGTTTTTTCAAAAATAATTTCCATTTCTGTTTATGGTTACCACAACTGGACACAACACTCCTGATGCAGTCCTATCAATGCCTTATACAATGGGAAAACTATGTCTACAACTCTGAAAGTGACTCCCATATCTGTGCAGCCCAGCATATGCCTGTCCTCATCAGCACTAACCTTTCGTTTTGCACTGCATAATTCAGTATGAGGAAATTACAACCTAGACCTTCATCTGTTTTTTTGTATGAGGACCCCTCCTAGTATGTTTAAATTCCCACAGCCCTCCCTTACCCACCACCAGTAGAATGAAAGTACATAACCTTGTATCACTTTACTAGAAATCACATCTGCCACAAGTTCTTCATTACTTTTATTATACTTCTGTTTAAAAGCAGTGAATCAATGCAGGTGTCTGGAACCTTCATGAGTTGTACTTTAGGATCTGCAGAAGGAAAATGTCAAAAGTCTACAAAAGAAGTTCCCTTTTCAGTACACCCAGATTTAGTCACTAACAAGACCTACTGAGTGAGAAGTGCAAAGACGAATGTGAACTGAGAGTTTTTTTCATAATCCACTTTTGGCGTCATGACTATCAGAAGGACTAAAATATTATACAAGTAGAAGGTTGCCATGTCATCCTTTGAAAATGGTAGGTGCAGATGGACATAAGCATAACAGGCTTGTTTCCTGCAGCTATGTCTTCAGCTTAACATCTCATAATTTAAGTCAAGTCTTTAAGAATCAATTCAGTGTAATGTTATGAAAACGTAATCACAATAATATATCATGATAGCTCATTACAGAGATGTTCTGGAACTTTAAAACTGAAAACGGTTTAAGTCTGCCTTCACAATAATGGTTGAAGAATGTATGACTTGCTATGTTTAGCATTGCAGCTCCACCCCGTACTTCATCTGCAATCATCGTGTGTTTGAAATCATATTGTGAAGCCTTATACAACCATATGTTTTGCATCAGAATTATTGTCCTGTCTGTGCACTGTCACAATATGCTGATTGGTCACTTCCACGTGGCATTTACTCAGTCAGTGATTTATGTCTGATCACACATGGAAGCGAGGCTTTCAGTAACTACTCTGAAGTATCTGATACTTCGTATCATAACACCTCTATATTTTAGGAATGCATAGCAGGTGCAGCAGTTCTATATGCGGACTCCTAGATTAACAATCATGCTTATGTCATATGGTTAATGAAATAACATGTACTATGATATGACCCTTCTTGCACAGTTTTCTACAGAGCAGCACTGCACACTTTCTAAGGAGCTGATTGAGTGACAGATGTCACTCATAATGAGACAGATTCAAAAAAGCCTACACTAAGGGTACACAACATATATTCAAGAACATTTTTATCACATTTTTTGTGCTTTCGAGTTGCTCAGAAGAGTACACTAAGTGTGCATGTAGTCTACACTTTGTAGTAACCTTTATAAATCCCCGTTAATATTTAAAACTGCAAGAATATCAGTAGGAAACCTAAAATTAGGAGGAAGAAGGTGTGAGTTATATCTGTGTTGTCTGTTTACTCAGAATGGTGTACACTTAGTGTAGGTGTTATTGAATCCCGGGGGATATCTTATGTGGTTTATTAACACATATGTCCATGCTGTTGTTTCTCTAATTAATTGTATTAAAGGAGGCTGTGTCCATTCAGCTGTTTGTCTAATGTTTTATTATGCTTTGATATGTCCAAGCTACTGTTTACCTAATGTATTTTATTAAGCTTTTATATGCTCATGCTGTTCTTTATTTACTTAGGTCTCACTTCTGTTCTGTTTGCAAACATACATATGATCAAGCAGCCTTAACTTAAAAAGTAAGTTAGGTGATAGAAAAGTACTATGCTGATAAGAGTCAGAAATTTCTCGTAATCTGCTTTATGTACCCATCTCTTTTAGGTATGCATTGCACTACACTTGCAATGAAAGCTGCAGTATGGCTTTATGCATGAAACAAGCTTGTTACCTGCGCAAAATGTAATTTGCCTCCTGTCGTCACATTAGCTTTTCTGTCTCTTTGTTCTTGGCCGACTCCAATTTTCCTCAGCAGGTCATTCAGCTGACTTAAAGTAAGACTGCCATTTTCACCATAAATGTTCAGTATATCTTCTGAAAACCATTCCACTGGAGAGATGGTTCCTTTACTGACATGGAAACAATACACCACAAAAATCAGTGCAGCAGCAGGGATTGCCATAGCTCTGCACATAGACCACAATATCCAAACACAGTGACTGCAATGCTTTGTTTTACATACAACACTCTTCTTCGTTGGCTTGTATTTCAGTTGCTGTCAGACCTATAGGAAGACAGACAAAAAGATCAAATTAGGTCAGTTTGTTTTCAACATCATAGTACGAGTCATACATAAATTCCCACGTTTGTAGCATTACATTCCTATGAGGAGGCAGGACCCTGTTTTGTACAACAAGCCATTTGACAGTTTAGACATTATTTACAATGATCTGGTATTTAACTGTGACCTGTGACTTAAGTTCAATGTCTCTGACTAGTTTTCCTTCCGAAGTGTCTTCTGTGAAACTGAACTAACATGAGATGCAGCGTCATTATAGGTGCAAAGATCGCTGCCCTGACTTTGGTAGAGTTGCTGCCACAGTATCTTGAAAAGTATATTTGTTTTGTCATGTTTACTGACCTTCAGAGAAAGAAACTCACTTCCTAATTTTAACCTCCTCTACATCTCAGTTTCATGACATTAAACACCTACACTGCAAATACACAAGTTTTGCCAAAACCTGAAACATTCTAAAAGTCCACAATCGTAATGCTGTGCAGCCATTATACTGAACTTGTTCCCTAGCCCATCAATGCATGCTGTTGACTGGTAACCCTAAAAGGTAAAATATAAAAGGCATTTCTTGGGACAGCTGTCATTTCTACTGCCACTGGGACTTACGGTTTTACTGTACAGCTACCTGTACAGAAGTAATCTTTAAAGATAATTAAGCATACTTCTCACGAGAGCAGATGGAAGACAAAAGTTTCAAGTGATATAGATTCAGAAATGCATCAACACTGAAAGTTCATGCACTGCTAAATACATCGATTTTCATTATTTGCATATGGACTTTACTATCAGCTTCATGATGAAAGATATATGAAATATCCAAGTGCATGTACAAATTCAGAAAATATTCAGCATTAAAAACTATGTTTATCAACTGTTATCTATGCTCAGCTTTAAAGCTCAGAAAAACTATCCCAAGTTCTAGCCTAGAGCAAAACATCTGGTCTTTGAAACAGAAAGTACTTTTTAGTGTGGTGTTAAAAATGATACCTGTGCCTGTCAGGAAATACTGAAATGAAATATCTGAAAATGTTTTCTGTAAGTACATTCAAGATATGGTTCGTACTGTACATATGGAAAAAAATGAAATGTGCCTAATATTAATATCTGGGTTCACATCATTAAAGCTAGACCTTTCATTGTTTGCAGCCTTTATATACAAGTCATTCAGTACAGACTTGACAAAGCACTTGTTGGAATTCTGGGAGGGGTAAAAAATCGGGTGGCATTCATAGTCCCGTGATTCCTGCATTCGGTTACCTGCAAAGAGCATGCCTACACCTATATGCAAATACACTGAGTGCTAGTTATTTGCAATGACTATGACAATGTGAAAGCTTCTGCAAGGAAACTCACACTTCTACAAAATGCTTAAAGCTGGTGAAGTTATGCTTTAAGTTTGTGGAAGTATTACATTGAAATGTTAAAGCTCATATGATTTCAGAAGTATTTGGATATTATGGATGAATGAGACTGTGTACAAGCATGAGACAAGAAGTTACAAGTGACAATGCAGCACAGCATTTTATATTCATTTAAAAAATATATATAGAGAGGATTAATATATTTTCTACAGGAGAGATCTTATCTAGACGCCCTGATTGGTTCTTTAAAAGATAAGAAAGATTGAAAATGAAGGCCATGCCAGGGTGTCTACACGACGAGTACTACTGCTGCAGCCTTCCGAGGACATTGCTGAATGGGCAGAGGATAAATGTTCTCTGATCTGGGAGGAATGTGTTTGAGCTGCTCCTGGGAATTCTGGACTTGTAGAAAAAGGGGCATAAATGGTAAGCAAAAAAAAAGAAAGGCAAAGTAATGCCTAATTAAAATAAGAAAAAAAGAGAGAGGGTGGGAGGGTAGCGAGATAAAAAACAAGTGGAGACAATAAATTGACTCAATATTAATATATCAATTAACAGTGCTTCCTTATGTTTAGTATTCAGAAAAAAAATGTGCTGGGGAATGGCACTAGAAAGCTGTTAATAATCAGTAGGATAATAAATGGCAATGAATTTTACAGCTTCAGTCTACTGACAATAATGAAATAAGCAGATGTAATATATGAAATGGTTACACATTTTACACTGATTATTTTGCACTATTTTAGTGTAGTTAATTGCGCTGCAGCTGTGTACTGGAAGCACATTGCATCTGTTGTTATACTTGTATATTATGTATGTCTTTTTGTACTTATAATAACAGAAAAAATATCATTTTCTACATTATTCAGGACCATTATATTGAAGCTCCATATCAGCTGCATAAAGAAGGGGGCACAAATGCATACGCATACACTGCATGATAGGTAAGCAAAACCCCTTTATATGCTCACACTTATTAATCAGCAAAACAGTATTTCACTATACGTACACTGCATCCATCAGTATTAAGAACTATTTTTGCGTTATTAATAATTATTCTTAACTTTGCATACTACAAGTTTAAGCAGAAGGATATCATGACTTCCTTTAATTTGTAAATCTTTTTTGTCCAGCGCCAGCTTGTCTGCATGGGGGATGGGCATATCCTTCAACCTTTGCAGATCTTTCCATTCTAACTTAAAATGATTTATTGATGTTTCTATATACATCACACCATTCAATACGTTTCCCAGCTTGCCCTTCCTTAGTTCTTTTTGGCCATTTTTTTTTAATAAAAAGCTTTGTAAACTTTTTATTAAACCACGGCCCAAAAAATGTAGTTTTTCCAGTTGTGACATTACCATAGAGTGGCGTGATCTATGTCCATAGACTTCAATAGGGCACCTTTGCTCATGCACTGTGGTGCAACCATTAAAATCTATGGACACAACAGACACTTTGCCTCTGCCTACATCACTGAGCTTAAACTTCCTTGTTTTTCCTCAGTAATGTCAGTGCAAGGAAACCGCACATTTTAAAACTAAATTTTGTATAGGAATAGGTTAACCAAATGTTTCCTGATTGGGAAAAGTGCTATTCGGGAGTTTATACAGCATATGCTGTAGCACTAATTGACGTTTAAAAACATATCACTTTGAGTGTCTCCTTTACACTACGTGTTGCATGCTCTACCTGCATATTTAAGTAATATCACAGAGTTGCTGTAAGGAAGACAAAATTTAAATTTTAAAAGTAGGACTTTGAGTAGTACATTCTTCACTAACCTCTGTGCATGTAATTCAGTTGCTGCTGCATCCCACCCTCACTCTGCCTAGGGGGGGTGGCTGCTAACTGGCCAGCCATTTTGTACATGCAGTTATTATTTTGGAATGAATGACTGTCTTTTAACATTATTATAATCAATAAATAGCTTTTAGCCTACACAGACCAATATATTTTTTAAAAGTTGTCAGCCTGTGACTGTACTTTAGCAGTTTCTTAAGTTATTTGCTGTCATTTTGCACATTATCACAAAAAAGTACTGTCTACTGGTGCTTTAAGTAGTTAATTGCACTGTACATTGTATCTGTTAGTTGTAGGCTGTTGTAGGTAGTTTGTGTGGTCTTGTTACACCTGGGATCCAAACCAGCTATTCTACATTAAGAAGGTGTTTTTCTACACCCTTGTGGCAAAAGTGTGTTAATCTAACCTGTCTGAGTTGGGATTGCTGTTCACAGGCTTATTGTGTACTTTCCTGATTGGTAGTTAGCTTAAAACTTCTGTTTGCTCATATTTAAGCCTTGTGTTTGCGAGGTGCTGCTCTTCACTCAGTGGCAGTAAAGCAGTGCCCTGTATAGACACAAAATCCTGCAAGCTAAGGTTTCCCTAAACAGCTGTCAGTGAAACCCTTCCAAGATTCACTTCTGCTCTAGGAGCAACTTAGTTGCACACTGAGCAGTGTCGCCTTATTGATTAAACTTAGCCTACACAAAGTATAGGCCCCTCATGTAATCTCTGCACTATGAGTACAGTCCTGTCAAATTAACCCATTCCCTTCGCTAATAAAGCATACAGTAAGAGTCTGTTGTCATGGACAGGCAGTTTCCCATCATCTCTCTGGCCAGTCGGATAGACATGGGTATCCTGAGGCAATGTATCAACCACTTACTCCTGAAACACACAAATACTTTATGTGAGAGATGTACTTACAGTATGAAATTGGATGCAAGACTCTCACATAAGGACAAACTGAATGCTAAACAGGTTATCAGCACATACACACTTCCCACTTTAAATAAGGACATGACACATAAATCCACGTATGCAGAGGTACTCACTAGTAATTTGACAAAGTATCTGAGGCCTCCCAAATGGAAACCACTTACACACATAACAATGCAAAAACAACCACAACACATAGCACACACCAGTGTTTCAATAAATAAGCCCATAAGGCGTACCACCACAAAATCTAATGTAATGTTCATAGGTGACTCCATTGTGAGACACATGGATGTCCTGCACACCAGGCTGCAAAAGCAGCAGGTTATGGTTATTTGCCTGTCGAGAGCCAGGATCCATCAAGTCACTCAAGCACTCAAATCACTCACCCACAAGTGCCAGTATGACTCCATCATAGTGTATGTGGGGATGAATGACTTGAGATGTACCTCACTGGACTATGTGACGAGAGACATGGCTGAGCTTTCAGTCTGTGTCACAGGCAGGTATATGCCTAACCTTAAGCAACATTCTACGTTCTCCAAAGATGATGCCACAATACAAACAAAAATGATTAACTTTAACAACTGGCTTAGCTTCTGGTGTCAGTCCAAGGGGATCCAATACCTGTCACCCTGGGAAAACATGGTTGACAGGCCACGTTGCTTTGCCTGAGATAGTCTGCATCTGTCTCTTCTAGGCTTTTGGACTCTGGCAAAGGCATTAGCCACCCTTATTGTGCCTTTTTTTGGGCAGTGTCAAAATAACCAACCTCCCAACATAACAAAATCCTCTCTAGATAAACTCAACGTAATGCTGCTTAATGCTAGGAGTCTAAACAAGAAACTGCACCACCTGGAAGCACTTCTCACTTTGGAAGATGCTGATGTCTCTGCAGTCACCAAGACATGGGTCAAAGGTACAGAAAGCACCACAGCCATGCAGGGCTACAAGGTCTTCCATATGTTCAGACCACAAACTGAGCGTGAAAGAACCAAAGGAGGAGGAGTATTTATCTTCATTAAGGATAAGTACACCTCGAGACTGATCAAACAGTAGGACTCTCTTAAGCTACTCCATGTCCAATTAACTATAGCAAAGTCCCCTACCACATGATAGCTAGCTATAGATCCCCACCATGAAACAGGAAAAGCATGCCACATACCTGGATTTACTGGGGTCACTTGCCATACAGCCCATCACCTTACTCATGGGTGATTTTAATTATCCTACCATTGACTGAGAAATATACATGACCACAAACATGCTGGCTCAGTGGTTCTTGGACTTTGTCAATGCAAATGCTGTGGAACAGCTAGTTATCTCACCCACAAGAGGCTCAAATGTCCTGGACATAGTGTACACTAACATGGGAGAGCAATGCACCCCCCCATGTCATGTCCTCCCAGGTAAGATCGGACCATATATCAGTCTCATTCAATGTAATTATAAGACCAGATACCCCAACAAGCTCAAAAATGTTTTAAGAATTTTTCAAAGACAAACTACCTCCTACTAAATGATGGTATAAGCAGTTTCAAGGCCCTCTCTAACACAAATAATGCAGACTCCTACGCAGAGGTGTACACCAATGTCCTGTATAACCGCATAAGCGGTTGTATAGAATCAGTTGTACATGACTGAATTAAAAAACAGATCTTGCCGAAAAAACAAGCCACCCTGGTGGACATCTAGTATAATCAGGCTATACAACAAGAGAAAGAAACTAATGTCCAAGAACAAGAGGGAGCTGGCTCAGCAGAGGAAGAAATCCCTCTCTAGTGTAAACAAACAAGTTAGAGATGTTTTCAAGTCCTCCAAAGCTATTTATGAAGCAAAAATAATCATAAGGCATTTTTTAACTATGATCAAAATCTAAAAGGGAATGCTATGTGCTGAACTGGTTGTGGGTGGCACCACCCATAATCAACTAAAGGTAATAGTCAACTTACTAGCTGACTGATTTGGAGCAAAGTTCACCCCCCTGTCCCCCCCAATCATCCCCCTAAAGTATACCTGCCACCATTCCCCAGCTTATTATCTCAAGACAGCAGGTCATCTTGGTGCTCTCCAAGACCAAAAACATGGCATCAATGGGACCAGACAACAAAAAAAGTTGCCTTTTAAATAACTTAAAACATGACCTAGCAGACCCAACTTGGATCCTTGTTTAACCACAGCCTGTGAACTGGCTATGTTCTGGTGGAATGGAGGATAGCAACAGTAATCCCACTGCACAAAAGGGGATAATTAACCAACCCTGGGAATTATAAGGCCCATAAGCTTGACTAGCCTCATCTGCAAGGCCATGGAAAGAATTGCTATGGACCTTATTAACAAGGACATAGATAATCTCCAAACTCTGGACCCAGCCCAGCTTGGATTTAACAATAGGTCATGACTATTAAGCAAGGTTGACTTCTTTGAGAAAGTCACCAAGGCCATGGATGAGGGAAAGGCAATGCTTGCCGCCAATTTTGAACTAGCCAAGGCATTTGACACAATCCCCCACTCACGTATTAAAGAGAAACTCTCCCAACTGGAAATTAACCCCTACATTACCAGAGGGGTAGCCAACTGGCTCACCGACAGGATGCATACTGTCAAAGTGGGTGACTTCACCTCTAGCAAAAGACCAGTCACCAGTGACATACAATAGGATTCTGTGCTTGGCCCCTTACTGTTCAGAATTTGTTTCTCAGAAGTCTAGGCAAACTTCAATGGCCTGCATCTGACCAAATTTGCTAATGATTGCAAATTGAGAGCAATCGAAGAGTCCCCCAACAATGTTAATATACTTCAGACAGAGTTAATGCCGACAAATGATGGGTGCCAAGGAATAAACCTAAATGCAAAAAATGCATTATTATTCCCTCTGGGAAAGCTGACATCCCTGCTAATTACATTATGGACAGTACCACCCTAAGTGTAGACCCAGTGGTACATGATCTGTGTACTCGGGTTGATAGCAACCTGAACCTTGACCACCACATATCCACAATAGTAAGGAAATCCTTCTATGTGGCACATCTTATAAGTAAAGGTGTCACACCTAGATCTAAGGATGTTATATTTCTATTATACTCAGCCCTCATTAGACCAATAACTGAGTACAGTGCTCCCTTTTGCATGTACTTCACCAAACACCTGCAACAATTGGAGAGAAGACAGAGGTTTGTCACCAAGAAATTACAGGGTACACAAAACAAGTCTTACACAGAAAGACTGAAAGCTCCATCACTGTATTGCCTCCCACAGGTTGCTAAGAGGTGACCTGGCCCTGGCTTACATGGCAATCTATGACCTGGCCCTGATGGAAATGCTATGCATTCATAAATTAAACTGTAAGAGGGTCACTCACTTCAGGTATCTTAACCTAGCCTTTGACATGAATGGGTCATGCTGGAGAGATAGATACATCTTCCAGAGACTGCCAGTTCTCTGAAACAAGCTTCCAATTCACGTGAAACAAAGCACCACTCTGACCTTTTCAAAAGCAACCTAGATCAATGGATGGGTACCGCAAATTCACTCCTGCAGTGACATCCATATCCTTCCTGGACAGAGGAAGTCGTTATTAACTACCATAGACCCTTATCTCTGTGAAGTTCACTCACTTAACCACCAACAATTGGGGCAACTCGGGATAAATATGGCTAGGCTTGTAAGGGCTCTAAGGCCATTAGCCTAGTAATATTCTGTAAACCTATAATATAAAGAACTACTAAGCTAATAATTATAGTATATTAAAGCTATGTATGTGCCAGTGCAAATATGTTCATATATTTTTGTGTATAAATACTGAAACATATATGCATGTATGTGTGTGTGTGTGTGTGTGTGTCTATATATATATATATATATATATATATATATATATATATATATATATGTGTGTGTGTGTGTGTGTGTGTGTGTTTGTGTGTAAGTGTGTATACTTCTGCACAATTATGCATTTACAAATTTATACATATACATGGTTTCTATATATGTATGTACTTAGATATTTCTCTCTCTGGAAGCATTTTTATACAGATTTCCTGTTTAAAGATATGTTTATGTTTAATTATATTTTTTGCTTGCATATACAATATATCTTTTTCATTCACAGATGCAGTAATACAGTTAAATGCAAGAAGAATTAACATATCTTTATAATATTACTCTAGCATTTGTTAATAACCTATTTGAATTAAGATGAAAAATGAAAATGATAAAATACTTACTGTAGAACTCAGGCCTTCTCACCCTAACCTGGTCAATCTACTTTAACAGTTGGTCAGGTGTGCACCTCTTCGGTCATACTTATACTTGTGCCAACACTGGGGCCCTGAGCAGGTGATCCATGTCAGGGATTACAGGCGCTCACCCAGCTATGTCAGCCTTCTTCCTCTCAGTGCCAGACACCACTCTTTTAATTTTCTACATTTATGACTCCTGCAAGAAGTGACCCATAATCTTATCAGACCAGCAAGTAGATCTGCCTCATGTTTTCACAGATGTTGCCATCTTTAGAAGTACCAGAACCAAACTGAGGGGTGCAATTACAGGGCTGTGGTTGAGAGGGTGGAAACCAGACCCTCTTGAGGTATATCACCATACCCAATCCATGTAGCTGTGTAGGGGGCTTGCCCATAAAAGTGATATTTTTTTCAAGTAATGTTTAACAATCGCATTGCAAAAGTAACGTGTGTGTGTGTGTGTGTGTGTGTGTGTGTGTGTGTGTGTGTGTGTGTGTGTGTGTGTGTGTGTGTGTGTGTGTGTGTGAGTTGTCTAAAGAAAACATTCATGACTGCACTAATGTGCCATGGGTATATATGTGTACTTCATTAAGCAGAGGAATGTTCACCTGAAGTCAACTTTTTTTTAATTAACCTGAAATGGTATGGAAGCATAACATTTGCAGTATCAACTGAGGTAATCCTTCCATAATTATTGTTTTACAACTGAAACTTATTAATAACATGTCCAGCTGATGTTTCACTTTTTTTACTAAACTACATTTCTGTTATGATGTGCTAAAGTGTGTCACTCTGCAAGATGACTGTGGATTAGGTTTCATTAAACTGCCACCCAGATGCTGACTTCCTCTATTTTTCTGTTCAAACACTATGACATATCAGAGTTTCATTTGGACATGCTATGAGATGGAACACATTCCAGTGGCCAGTGCTGTTGAGTACAGCTCCTTAACAATTACCCAAAGACTATCAATACCTATACAATAGGATACACATATGCATTACTGTGATTCATAGATAACAGTGCATCTGACCTCAATCTGCAAACAGAGTGTAAATCAGCCTGAATTTCCATCAATAACTGGAAATCTACGACATTTATTTTTGACTGATTGAGTACTGTGCCAATTACTTTGGGAAAGCACAAAATTTTTAAAGTAAGCTAAAACAATTTTACACTTAGAAAATGTTAGCAAGCTTTGGAAATGTAACTTAATTATGTAAATACTTTTATGAAAATCTATTTTTTCCAAAGTAAAGACAGTGTTATATGCAATTGTTATATGTTATAAAGTGGTAACGGCAGGATTTGGGAATTGTTATTCCCTAAAGCTGAGAATGCATGACAATGTTACTTACATAGGAATATGTGGGGAGAGGTAACTGAATATTTCATTTCATGCATATCTAAGTATAACATAAGATGACACTGGAAATAAAAAAGTGTGTTTTGAGTGTTCTTTTTATCTTTTTCTTTGTTATCATTTCTGCATCACGATATACAGGTTAACAATACAAAAGTTGAGGTGAATGTTATTCATTTGAGCTGTGCTTCACGTCATTGATGAATTTTTAGGTATGTTTTACCCCAAATGGCATTGATTTTAAGATTTCTTTCCTTATGGTATTGCAGTCATGGTGTAAAAAGAGATTTGTGTGTATGGAAGTCGGGCATACTTTCATGTCCTTTATTGCAAGGGTTGTTTTATTTAGTTAATTCAGGTTTCATTAGGGTTACTCTTGTATGTTGTTCCAGGTTAAAGGAAGATGCAGCAAGAAGAATTAAGACAAAGAAAATACAATTTCAGCCCTGAAGAGAACCATCTTCTCATGGGGGCTCTAAGGAAACATGGCAAGTGAATTTTTGAGAAAGAGGGACAAAACAAGCTGAGATAAAGGTGTAGAGCCTGATGATTATGGGCAAAAATGTTGCTGGGGCAGGAACTGCACATGAACATAGTGCAAAAAAGGGCAAACAATATGGTAGGATATGCCAGAGCAAAGGAAATACAGAATGCAACTGCCCATAGCAGTATTGGTGGTGGACCACCTACACTTATCCCAATAACACCCAGTGAGGAATACCTGCTTTCCATATCAGGGAAGGACTACAACAGTGATGATGATAGCAAGGGCATAATTAGAGGGGTGATGGACACTGACAACTACCCATCTCGGCATCATCCATAGATGTGTTCAGGAAGGTTAATGCATCCACCATGACATATTCACAGTATGAGGAGGACTGCAGACATTAACTTATTACATGTAACACATGACATTTACTATCAACAGGTGAATCCTCCACTTCCACCCATCATGAAAGTGAAGTAAACATGCATGCCAGGTGTCCTCCACATCTCAGTACATAGTACTCAGGACTGTGCTCCATTATCATTAATTTATTCTTCATAGGGTCAACAGGAGAAAGTAGCAGTTCCACTTTACCAGCTCAGCTGGAAGGCATCAGCAGCAGAAGGGCTGTTGATGATGAAAGTGTTATTATTTTCAAGAGACAGTCTAAGGACAGTGGTGTGTAGTCACTAAGTTTAATGGCAGGATTACACACTTCACAGGAGGTATATAAAACTCTGCAGAAAGTGACACTGGATCACAAAGCCAAGCAGGAGGAGATAATGCAGTGTAGACTATACAGAGAGAGAACCCATGCACATCAACACCAGTGTCTCCTCAACTACAGCAACACATTCCCGGGAAGGCTCCATCTCAGAGGTAGAAGTGTCCAGAGTAACATCTCTGCAAAGGGGTGCCAGGTACAGGCATATATCACAGCTACCTCCAGAAACATGAAAAGCATTGGCTGCCCAGCAGCAAATGTGCAGTGATATTGTTCAAGCTCAGTCCACTGCCACAAAGAGTCAAGTAGAGATGGTCAGAGTAATGCAGGAAATATGTTAGGATTTACAGCACGATATGGAAATGAATAATGCCATGGTCAGTATGGTTAATGTCATGGTCAGTATGGTTAATGCCATGGTTGGTATGGGTAATACCATGGTCAGTATGGTTAATGCCATGGTTGGTATGGGTAATACCATGGTCAGTATGGTTAATGCCATGGTCAGTATGGGTAATGCCATGGTCACATCCTTTCACAGTGTGGTGGTTCATGGCAGTCATTTCTGCCTCCATGCATGCTCTAATCAAGACCTACCAAACTCGAGTAGAAGTCACTTGTGGATGGGGAAAGGTCAGGGTACTGTGCTGACACATGGGGACATATCACAAGTTCCCTGCTGTTTAAGTATAAGATTAGTAACAGCTGAAAAAGCAGAAGTAATATGCATTCATGGTTACAGAAGAAGATTATCCCCTTACACAAGTACACTTTCATACACTTCTAGAAAAGCTATTGCATCCTGTGGCTGCAACCCCTTGAGTTAACTCGTGATGTAATATTACGAAAAGTTTCCCTACTTCCAAGTGCTATTGGAAATGTGCTGGAAAGGAGATTCTACAGTGTGCCAGGCTGATACACTTAGGAAGTAGAGCAGCAGCTTGATAATATTCATTCAGTGTAGGAATGGAGGGGCAAGAAAAATCTAAATCAAAAGTAGGAGAAGGGAGTCATCACAGAAGTGGCAAACAGGGCTAGAGCATGGTTGTGGTTAGACACTAAAAGGAGCCTGTCTGCTATCAGAAGCATTTCCCAATGGCGGAGCAATAGAAATCCAAAGCTATAAAACATGTCCATAAAGGAACTGAAAGTGAACGGACAGAGAACCCAAAAATAAGAATAAACACAAGACAGAAGACTCCACAGGGATTTTAAAAAATATATTAGAACACGACGGAGACGAAATAAGAGGAGGAGGATGACGTGTGAGGACTCTCAAAACAAGATAAATACTAAAAGTGAGCTAAGAAAGAGAATGTAGACTTCTGAACCTGTTTCTACTAGCGTCAAGCAGAAAATTCAAATACAGATAGTTGCTGAGCAACAGGCACCTGTACGCCAAGAAAGGAGTAAAACCGACAACACATTTTGATCCGAAATACCCTCTGCAGTGGAGTGGCAGCATAAAGAAGAAAATAAAGAATGGTATCCACTACCACTTAGGTAAAGGAAAAGACATCTAAAAGAGGAAGGAACTCGAAAGGCCTGTACTAGTAACAGAGGCAGCAAAACAGAAGATTATTTTTGCTAAACGTTTTGCTAAAAATTTCCCTTTGTAGGAGACAATACAGAAAAGGCTGCAGTATTTTTGAAGGGAGGGAGTTACATCTTCCACCTCAAGCAAGTTACTGAAGAAAGTAACCCTGAGTTAGTGGACATGCAGATAATTTACATCAAACAATAAAACATCACAATGAGCAGATAGCACTTTAGGAAATATAACCAACATTGTAGGGGGAGATAGTGAGCAAGATTTTCCACTGCTTCTATTCCCTATTTTAAGTTAAAGGACATTAAGTAAGGCAAGAGAAGAGATGCTACATCAGTTATGAATGCCAAAATCGTGTGTTACTAATAATGAAGCTATCCCACAGTCATGTGTTGGGATGTCACCTGGAGATGGACAAAAGAAAGACACGCGTACTAATTAGATTTTACTGGCCAGACATAATGAAAACAATAGAAAACTTTTGTGCTTTGACCAAAATGCTATAAAACTGCACTTAATGCTGGATGTGAGTGTCCCTTGATTCCAATGCCATCACAGAGGTATCATCTGAAATGTATTGCTGTGGACATTGTGGGGCCACTAGTAAAATTTAGCAAACAGTATCAGTACATACTACTCATAATAGACTATGACACTAAACTTCCAGAAACACTGCCATTACACAAAGTTAATCTGTAAGGTTATTGCCAGAGGAACTAGTACTGTTATTCTCCAGAATGGGTATCCTTAAAGATATATTTACTGACCAATCAACATCATCAACACCTTTTTCCCCATTTTCACATGGGGCTGGGGTGCTGCATAAACTATCATTACCTCTCTCAATTCACAGCCACTCTATTACCATTGTCAGCAATCATACCCAACTCTTGTAGGTTTTCTGTCATGTGATACATCCATCTATTTCTTGGCTAGATGTCATTGTCTCCTCTCTTGCTTTCTTCCCATCACTCCCTAATCTGCTTTTCCAAATCATCATATTTTCTGATCACATGACCAAACTACTCTTTTCCTTGACCATATCTGCAACTGAAACTACTTTGGGTTCAGCTGTGATAGCCTCATTTCTTCATCTGTCCCACAGTGAGCATCATCCTATTACATATCTAAGGCAATTCCTTTCCATAACCTTAAGCTTCCTCAGCTGCTCTGCATTCATTGGCCAGGTTTCTCTGCCATACAGAAGCACTGGTCACACCATTTCTTTCTACATCTTACTTTTCAGCTTCTTTGCCGTTCTTTTGTCACACACTGCTCCTGACATTTTTTGCCAGTTGTCTGCAGCACCTCTGATTCTAGTTTTGGCCTCCTCATTCAGATGTCCCATCTCCTCAGTCACACCTCCCAGCATAAATTATGCATGCGCTCAAGTCACTGCATCACAGGTACCATTATGATTCCATCATAGTCCAAAAAGGTGTAAATAACCCAAGATGTACCTCCCTAGACTATATGAAAACAGACATTATAGATGTATCCCTGCCTAGATGCCTCAGGCTGGTATACACCTAGCACTGAGCAGTATATTACCTTCCCCAAGGATGATGACAATATGAACAAAAGAGGATGGAGTCATTTTAAGGGGATTCAATATTTGTCAGTATGGGAATACATGATTAACACACCACATTGCTTTGCAAGAATGGTCTGAATCTGTCCCTTCTAGGCATTCAAATACTGACAAAAACTTTATTCCTCCCCATAGAGCCTTTTTTAAGCAACTGACAAACCCACTAGCATAGCAAAATCAACTCAAGTGAATTCAAGGTTTTAATGCTCAATTCCAGGAGCCTAAATAAAAAAACTACACTCCCTAGAAGCACTCCTTATACTGGAGAATGCAGACATCTGTACAGTTACTGAGACATGGTTCAAAGCCACAGAGAGTACCCCAGCAGTGTAAGATTGCATAACCTTCTACACTTTTAGACCACTAGATGCACAGAGAGGGACTAAAGGTAGTGGTGTCTCAATATACAACAATAAAAAGAATACCTCTAAGTTGGTCAAACAGTATGGCATGCTGGAATTTCTCCACATGCAGGTCACTGAAGATAAAATCCCATTCCACATCCTAGCAGGCTACAGGTCACCCTCTATGTCCCAAAAAACTCACAATGCATACTTACGCTTACTAAGAACACTCACCATATGACCCAACACCTTACTCATGGGGTACTTCAATTACCCCTCTATAGACTGGGAATCCTACATGGCCACAAATCTGTTGAAACAGAGATTCCTGGACTTTGTAAATATAAACACCCTTGATGAGTTAGTGCATACACCCACCAGAAGTTCCAAAATACTAGACCGTGTACTCAAATATGGAGGAACACTGCACCCCCCCTCATGTCATGCCCTCCCTGGTAAGGTCTGACCATAAAGTTGGTTCCTTCAAAATCAACTCAGGAACCCCAGTAACAGTTAGGAACTATTCCAAGGCAAACTACCTTTTATTAAATGATACTATGTCTAAATTCAGTGCCTGTCCAAACCCAGAGAACACAGCAGCCTATGCAGAATTTTTCACAGAAACTCTATAAAACCATGTCAATAGCTGTACAGAGGCTGCTGTACCTACCAGAAGTAAGCCTCAAACTAACTACAAAAGCAAACTACCCTGGTGGCATCCCAAATTAAACAGGTTATACAACAAAAGGAAAAAATCCTCCTCCTCCCTTTCCCCTATTTTCTACATGGAGTAGGTGTGTTGTGTCAACTGTTGTCATCTCTCTCTATTCAATGCCATTTTCCTACCATCTTTGACAATTATGATTGACTATTGCAGGTCTTCTCTCACACAGTCCATCCATCTCTTTGCTGGATACCCTCATTTTCTCTTGCCTTCTTCCTATCTGTCCCAAATCTTCTTCATCAGATTGTCTTCTGCTTTTCTGCATGTACCAAAACCACCGTAATCTGTTCTCTCTGACCTTTTCTGCAATTGCGGCTACTGTAGCCTCTGCTCTTATGTCCTCATTTCTTTGTCTGTCCCTCAATGTGCATTCTACCACCCTTCTCGGGCACTTCATTTCCATCTGCCTTTGCTGCCCATCTTTTTGTACCATACAGTAGTACTGGTCACACTATTGTTTTGTACACCTTACTCCAACATCTTTGGCATCTGTCTGTCATACACTACCCCTGCCACTCTCTGTCAGTTGGCTGCAGACCCTCTGATTCTAGCTTTTGACCTCTTCGTTCAGACTTCCCTTAACCTCAACCACCCATCCGAGATACTTGAAGCTGTTAACTTGTTCCACTATCTTTCCTTCTATCTCAATTGTCAGCTTATTGTGACTTCCTCAATTTGCTGCTATTACAAATGTCTCATCTGTACTCAGTTTCATCCCATTTGCCTTCAGCTTTGCAGTTCATTCTCCCTATATCATTTGATGAAGTTCTTACTCAGGAAAAAAATCATGGCTAAAATCAGAAAGTGCAACACCCATAAAGATAAGAACTTTCTCATCAAATTAAACAGGCATCTATGAGGGCTAAATAAGTACATTTTGATTAATTTTGACATCAAAAACAGCCTCCCAAGCAAAAGACAACCATTAGCCCTTCTTCAGCTGTGTCAGAAACCTCAAAAGCAGCACCCAGCAATGTGCTGGACTAGTGGTGAATGGTGCCACATTCACTGAGCCAGGCATCTGCTGGCTGACAAATTCAGTTCTAACTTTACTCCCCACTCACCACCAACCACCCCCAAGAAACACTTTCAAACATAACCCCTTTAACTAAAAATATAGAACATGTCTTGGCTGCACTAAGTCCAAAAACACAGTCTCAATGGGTCCCACTAAAATCCCACTAGGCCTTCTGAATAGTCTAAAATATGACATGTCAGGACCACTAGAGTTACTACTTAACTGCAGTCTCAAAACAAGTTTCGTGCCACAGGAATGGAGAAAGTACAGTTGTGTACACCTACCATAAATGTAGATGTTCGAGTGTCTTCACTGTTGCAGTCATGACTGTAGGGTTCTCCCCTGCCGGCAGGCAGCCCCAGGTCAGCCAGAATCCCAAAGTCTGGGTCCGGCGTCGGCTGTTCAACCATGCTCCCTGACGTCAGAGTGCCAGGAGTACAAAGCTGACAGCCAACGCCATCTTCTCCAGTTTTTCTTGCCCCAGATGACAGGAGTCCCAAAATGAAAAAGGTCCCATAACCTTTGCAGATACACCTCAGAAGAATGGTGAAAAAAGGAAATACACAAAAGTAAAAATAAGAGGGGACAGGAGGGAGGGAAACCCAGACTGCAACAGTGAAGACACTCGAACATCTACATTTATGGTAGGTGTACACAACTGTACTATGTTCATCGTGTTTCACTGTTGCAGTCATGACTGTAGGGTAGAATCCCAAAGCTGAAAGAAAGGGAGGTGGTCATAAAGAGGAAGGGGCGGCTAAAAGGCCCTGCAAGACTGCAGAGGCAAAGCCTGCCCTAGACTTAGAGTAGAGAGGTAGACTGTAGTGCTTAGAAAATGTATGCACTGAACTCCAAGTTGCAGCTTCCAAAATATCCTTGGTAGGAACTCCCCCGAGGAAGGCCGCAGAAGTGGCAGCAGCTCTGGTGGAATGAGTCCGTATACTCCCTGGGATTTGCTTTCCATGGTGAGAATAACAAAATCTGATTCCATGAGCAATCCATTTAGAAATGGTCTGTTTTGAAATGGCTTTACCTTGGGAACTGGAAGCATAAGAAACAAACAATTGCTCTGATTTTCTGATGTCCTTAGTTCTGTTCAGGTAAAAACGTAGCTGTCTGTGTACATCCAAGGAATGTAAGATCCTTTCCCCTTTATTTTGAGGAGTGGGGAAAAAGGTTGGCAAGTGTATAGTTTGATTTAAAGCCACTTTGGAAACCACCTTAGGCATGAAGGTAGGATTAGTCCTCAAAGATACCCTGTCTTGATGAAAAATAATATAAGGTTCCACAGCCATTAGAGCTTGTAACTCTGAAACCCTCCTGGCAGAGGTTAGGGCTAACAGGATGGCTGTCTTCCAAGATAAAAACTTGGTGTCAGAAGAAGCAGCAGGCTCAAAAGGAGGGAAGGTTAGTTTTTCCAAAACATAGTTGAGATCCCAAGCAGGAATAGGAGGAGATCTAGGAGGTCTTAAGTTCTTAGCTCCTCTGAGAAACTGTTGCATGAGCTGGTGGGAAAAGATGGGCAGGTCTGTATTATAATGAGCAGAAATAGCAGAGGCATGTATTTTAATGGAAGAGAAAGAGAGACCCTTATGTAAGAGATCTGTCAAGTAAAGTAAAATTAAAGTAATGTTGGGAAGAAGAGGATCAGAATCCTGAGCCTGCATCCAGGAACAAAATCTTTTCCATTTTCCTGCATAAGAATTTCTAGTGCTAGGACGTCTGGCTTCTAAAATGACATCCATAACCTGCTTGGGCAACAAAGAAGAAATTAAAGGCCCTGGATTAACCAGGCTGCCAGACTGAGAGTTCTGACATGAGAGTGTAGAACCTGACCCTGATGTTGAGACAGAAGGTTCGGAGACTGAGGTAAAACCCAAGGGGGCTCCAGGCATAGGTTTTTTAAGAGTTGGATACCAAAACTGCCGAGGCCAATTTGGAGCCAGCAAGATGATCATCTTGGGCTTGTCCTGTTTTATCTTCAATAAAACCTGTGGAAGAAGAGGGAGAGGTGGAAAGGCATATCCCGAGAGGTTCCTCCAACTGAATGACAGGGCGTCCACTCTCCAAGCTTCTGTGTGGAAAATCCTGGTGCAAAAAGTCTGTAGCTGATGATTGAGATGGGATGTAAAGATGTCTATGTGAGGACATCCCCAGACTGCTGTTATCATCTTGAATATTTTGGTGTCCAGCATCCACTCGTGTGGATCCGAAAGATGTCTGCTCAGACTGTCTGCCAGGAAGTTTTGTTTCCCTGGTAGAAACTGAGCCTGAAGATCCAGATTGCAAGAAAGAGCTGTGTCCCATAGATCCATGGCTAGTCTGCAAAGGGGGTAGGAATGAGATCCCCCTTGCTTGTTTATGTACCACATAACTGTGGTGTTGTCTGTCTGTATTAACAGTTGTCCTGGTTGTAAAAGATTCCTGAAGGCCAATAGAGCTTTCTGAATGGCTAACATTTCCTTTAAATTGATATGCAGGTGCTTCTGATCCTTTGTCCAAAGGCCCTGCAAACAATTGCCCTGAAAATGGGCTCCCCAAGCATAATCCGAGGCGTCCGTGGTTAGAATCTGAGAGGCAGGAGGCAGATGGAAGGGCTTCCCTTTGTTTAGAGCACATGCCCTGGACCACCAAAGAAATTCCTTTTGAAGGCAAGGAAGAACGGAGATCAGTATGTCTAGACTGGCAATGCTGAGACCATACACTTTTTAGGTACCGCTGTATTTTCCTCATGTGTAGTCTTGCATATGGTACGAGAAGGATGCAGGAGGCCATGTAACCCAAAGCCTGCAGGAATTTCCTTGCAGATAAATGAGTTAAAGTTGCCAAAGTTCTGAAAGTTGAAGCCAGCTGTAACTGTTTTTTGGATGTCAGAAATGCCATCTGGGGGGTTGTGGTGTTTAGAAGTGCACCCAGAAAAGTTATCTGTTGCGATGGTGTCAAATTTGACTTTTTTATGTTTACAGAGAATCCCAGGAACTTGAGGAGGTTCTCTACAAATTCTAGATGCTGGAGTAAGACATTCTTGCTGTCTGCCTGAATGAGACAATCGCCATAGTCGAAAACACATCTGACACAGATATCCTCCAGAAGGGCCTCACAGAAACGGATAACTGGTGCCAGAGCCATGGCCTGAAGTTAAACGCCAAAAAATGCATAGTCATACCCTTCGGGGAAAAACAAGGTTACCCCTAGCTACCATATAGGTGGCAATCCACTGAGCACAAGAAAAAGTCATCAGGGATCTGGGGACCCAGGTTGACAGTAGCCTTTCGTTTGACACTCATGTTGCTAAAGTAGTTAGGAAAACCTTCTATATCGCCCACCTGATCATGAAGGGATTCACATCTAGATCAAGGGAGGTCATCGTCCCCCTGTACTCATCACTCATTAGACCTATGATTGAGTACAATGCCCCGTTCGGAATGTATCTGACCAGACACCTGCTGCAGCTTGAAAGGCCCCAAAATTTCCTCACCAAAAGGATAAAGGGTCTCAAAAATATGTGTTATGCAGCCCGACTGAAAGAACTCCAGCTCTATTCAGTCTCATACCGCTTGCTCAGAGGTGACCTGTGCCCGACATATAAGGCCATGTCAAACCCAGATTTGATGAATATGCTTCACCTCAAAAAATCTAGATCCCTCAGAACCACAAGGGCGGGAGACTTAAACCTTGACACGGTTATAAATAGAACGTGCTGAAGGGACAGATTCATCACCCAGAGACTCCCTATGCTGTGGAACAAAATTCCGGTACATGTGAGGCAGAGCACCTCTCTGGCCTTGTTCAAGAGGAATCTTGACCAATGGATGGGAGATCGCAGATATACCCCAGGGATTACTTCAGTGTCACTGCTTGACAGAGGCACAGCAAAATGATAGGCATAGTTTTTATTCAAACTAAAGGGGTGGCGAAAGCCACATAACTATGGGCTAGGCTTATAAATGCCCTTGGGCAGATAGCCTAGTATGAACCTATGAACCTATGAACCTATCCAGATAAGATTACATTTGAATTCCCTTGAGTCTGCAGTAAGCTACTACTGGAGCCAGGCATTTGGTGAAGACCCTGGGCGCAGTAGATAATCCAAAGGGCAGCGCAGAGAATTGAAAGTGCCTCGATCCGGCTTTGAACCTGAGGTATTTTCTGCGATCTTGCCTGATGGGAATGTGTAAATATGCCTCCTTTAAATCCAAAGTTACCATCCATGCATTCTTGGACAGCATTGGAAGTAGCTGCTGTAGAGTAAGCATCTTGAATTTTGGAATCTCTAGAAAGGTGTTCAAGACCGACAGATCCGGAATGGGTCTCCATGAGTTTTGCTTCCTTGGGACTAGAAAGAGCCTTGAATAAAACCCTTTTCCCATCAATGAAAGAGGAACCAGTTATATGGCATTCATAGCCAAAAGAGCTTCCACCTGGTTTAAGGCCTCCGTCCATTGATGTTTTGGAAGGTCTGGCCATCCGCTTGACCTTGGCAAGGTATGAAAATGGAATTTGTAACCTCTTAAAACCACATCCAAAACCAATTTGCCTTGGGTTATTTGAGTCCAATTTTGATAAAAAAGAGAGAGTTTTCCTCCGAGAGGGGCTTCCAGGGAAGAAGTTCCTGTAGCCCCACAGAGGGAGTCATTGAGTTTGTTTCCTTTGAGATTGTGACCTGTCCTCTCCTCCCCTAGGGGTGGAAGCAGTCCACTGTCTTGGTCTATAAGCAGCTTGGGATTGAGGCCTCCCTCTGGAACGTCTGTATCTACCCCTATGAGGCCTGTCTGAAGTGGGAAAGGACCAATTTTTTGAAGGCCAATTCCTGCTAAATCTAGGAGGCTGTACTTGTAAGAAATCTTTAACTGTTTGCATTGATTTCGCCTTATCCTCCATCTTTTTAATCACCTCTTCAGCTTTCGATCAAAACAAAACATTAGGCTGAACAGGAGCATCCAATAATTTTGCCTTTACCTGTTCAGGTAAATTTTGTTCCTTTAGCCATGCATGCCTCCTAATGGACTGTGCCAGAGGCCGCAGCCCTACAAGAAGCCTCCAAGGCATCAAATCCACAGTGTAAACCATGCTTTCCAACCTGTTCAGTGGCATGCAATAAGTCATGTAATTCCTTATCCTCTGCACAGGCAGAAATGGAAGTAAGCTTTTGTTTTAAGACAGACAATAGAAATTGCTGGTATTTAAACATATGAAACTGACAGTTTAAAGCCCTAATGGACAAAGTAGCAGAAGTGTACACCTTTTTGCCCCATCTATCTAAGGATCAAGAATCCTTTTCAGTAGGAGTAGGATTTTTGGCAGAAGCGGCTTTAGCTCCCTTAGGACCCTGAGAAATGCTTTCAGGGTCAGCAGAAGGGTTCTTGTATAAAAACTGATGGGAATCAGGAACCCTGTAATATCTATCAGGCTTCACAGGAGCAGGAGGAAAAGAGTCAGGGGTTAAGTTAGCCTCCGAAAAGGCATCATCCACAATATCCAAAACAGGAGGAATAGCCAGGGGTCTATATTGGGGAAGAAGAAAAAATTCCCTCAGCCTTTTCTTGGATTCTGAATACTCCTGTCCTTCCCAGTGGAAATGTTCCCTCATTTCAAGCAAAGTTTCCCCAAAAGAGAAATCCTCAGGGGGAGAAGCTGAAGGAATGGATTCTTCAGCATCAGAATCCTCATAAGGAGGGAAAGAATATTCCTGATCAGAAGAAGAAACTGAGGAAACAGAAGCCTGATCAGAGGAATCATAAGAAACATCCTGCCTTGGCCTTTTGTCTGGAGGGAGATGAGAACCCCTAATCATAGTAAGTAAATCCTCCGCCATCTTGAGTAACTGTTTCTGTGACTTGGGAGCTGGTTCAGAAGAAGCCTGTGTAGAAGTCTTTGATTTTGAAGGAGTCTTTGCCTTTGTCTTTGGCTTTGCCTTTATTAGTAGCTGAGTAGGCCTGAAAACCCCTTCGGAAGCCGGTACCTGCACAGCGGCTCCGGACCCATCCGAAGGAGCATTGTCCGAAGGTCCTGCAACATAAATATTTAAAGGCCTGGTTGGCTCCTCATGAGAGTCCATTTCGGCAGTCGGTTCTGAAATGGCCGACGACCGGGGCTGCAAAAGCGCCTCACTGACGACGGCCGAACCTGAAGCTGGCTCCGCTTGTGCACTATCATCAGATTTGGACCTCGGAGGCCTGTCTTTATCCTTGCGACGTTTATAAACTCCGGTAGCCGAGACCATATCTGACGACATTTTGTAGTTAAAGCGCCTACCGAAGTAATGAAAAGCAAAATCATACCTTCGCTTAATTGTACGTTGATTGAATCTAGCACAAAACCGACAACTAGCTACGTCGTGGTCAGGGCCCAAGCAAGGAATACAGTAAGAATGAAAATCCTTATGAGGTATTTGCTTCCCACATGAAATACAATTATTAACTTTTTCTGACATCGGAGTGGAGCAAGAAAAAAGTTTCCCCAACGGGGTACTTAGCTTTGAGTGGAGAAGAAAGTCTTCGGACCAAAGTATATCAGTAAAATTCGTCAGGAGTCCACCGACTGGCAAATGCGAACTGCTATCACCGCATGGCAAGAAAGACTGGAGAAGATGGCGTCAGCTATCAGCTTTGTACTCCTGGCGCTCTGACGTCAGGGAGCATGGTTGAACAGCTGACACTGGACCCAGACTTTGGGATTCTGGCTGACCTGGGGCTGCCTGCCAGCAGGGGAGAACCCTACAGTCATGACTGCAACAGTGAAACACGATGAACATCTACAATGGTCACTGCTCTTCATAAGGGCAGGCCGTCAACAGATCTCAGAAACTGCAGGCCCATTACTCTGACTAGTCTTATATGCACAGCAATGGAAAGAATTATCATGGAAATGATCAACAAAGATCCATCCCGGTTTTGCTTTGTCAAACGAAGGTCACGCCTACTGAACCTGGTAGACTTCTTTGAGAAGGTCACCAAAGCAATGCATGAGGGTAAAACAGTGCATACTCTCTACCATGACCTGACTAAGGCATTTGATACAATATCCCACCCAAGCATTAACAAATTTATGGAATTAAGCATAATTAGTTATAGGTGGATATTCAACTAGTTCACAATGCTGAATTGCAAAATACAGATTGTTAACTAAGCCAGAGACATGATGTGTGTTTCCTTTCACCTGTAAATTGCTTAACATAACAAAAAATGCACATATCCATGAATACCAAACATTTCATCACAAATAACATTAACATTCACAAAACCTGGGTTCACAATACCAAATAAACTGCACAAATATCACCCACAATTTGTCTCACCAAATGAAAACTATAAAAGAAAAAATGCACACTTACAACACCGATAACTAACTCCTTCAAAATTAAAAACTACTTATTTACCTTACTAACAAACACCGGATGATGTAAAACCAAACTAGGTGGGGGGCTGTGCCCCCCACACCCCCCAAACTATATATACTAACTCCAGGATCGTACTACCATGGGGAAAAGGGCATATACCCCTTACTTGCCTTAACATACTGTGCACACTGCCATTTTGCAATTCAGTACTGTAAGCTTTCAGTATTCTGAAATTCAGTCAAAAGAGTTTTCAGTATTTTGAGCATTCAGGATTGTGGACTCAAGTCAAATGAATTTCAGCATTTTGAGCTTTCAGTCATGTGAAGTGGACCATTCCAGTATATAGGCTTTCCATTCATCTTACATGAAGCTGGAATCCACTACAATCCACTCTGCTACAGGCCCCATGAAGGCTCAGTGTCTCTCCAACCTAACACCACTCTTAAGTATTCAACTCCGGTACCACCTTTAACATTCCTATAAGAAAAGTGCAGTCCAGGTCTGAACTGTCTGCAAACAGCTACAGTTAACTTTGAGTATGTGTCTAACTGTTTGAGCCAATCTTCATTTTCCCCTGGAGAGCACTGTGCTTTGGCTGTAAGCAGCCCCCCCCACCACCACCACCACCACCACACACACACACATCTTCCACTTTCTCTTATTCCCTTCTGTTAGCAAATAGTATCAATAACTGATCAATACTGTGTGTTTGTTTATTTAAACTATACCACAGTAGCCTACTGATACAAGGTTATCCTGGTTTTCCACCTGAGAAATTAAGACAAGACTTACAGTTTCAGAGCAGTCCTTGGTCAATTGTGATTGTTCTTAACACATACTTGTCTTGCTTTGGCTCATTAGCAGCAGTACAAAGAACTGCCTGCTCACACCCTTGTTCTCCCCTCCCCTTCCCTGTTTATTACCTTAAGACAATCCCAGAGTTAATAAATATTACCTGTGGCAGGCACCATTTGTAAAACTACAATCCACTCTGCTACAGGCCCCATGAAGGCTCAGTGTCTCTCCAGTAAGTGTTTTACAACTGTAAATGCCTATTTATGTTGAATTGTATTAGACATTTTACAACTATATATGTTTATGTTGAATTTCAAGCCTGTACTCCAAACTGCTTACTTACACTATCAGACTATTTACCCCACTCATAGGACCAAAAACTGGGACTGGGTTAGCCCTCGCTATGCTCAGGCTCGCTTCGCTCCACTCCCTGCCCCCTTATCCCACCCGCCCCCACTGTGTCTACATTTATAGCCACTAGGCCACACCCCTACTTCCTCTCCAACCTACACAACTTCTTCTCCAATTTCCTCCCCCCACCACTTTACTGTTTAACCACTACTATTCCTCTGAAGCACATTGACCCCACCCATTGATGACATATAACATGTCTATAAATAATGATAAACTCCTTCCTCTTATCTTACCACTCCTAATTCTGCCATACTTTCTTACTAGCTATGAAAATCTCACATTCGTGGGTTTCTCTTATCCAAAATGCCAAACCAAGACCCCCCTACCTCCACTGACTGCGGAACTTGCCCACTACTACACTACCCCAAAAATTATAAATTCCAGCCACTTGCTTCTAAAAAATCACTCCAATCAACACCAAAATCCAAATATGAACTAAAACTACTATTCAAAGTTATTAGACTACTATCGTATCTAAGAAAAAACATAACCAAAGATGAGGACATCCATCCTAATCCAGGCCCAACCTTAACTCAAAATCCTACCAGCCCACCACTCTCCCACTGACTGGTCAACTCCCTCCTAATATGCCACTTAAACATTAGAAGCCTAAACAATAAGATACATAGCCTGCATGCTGTACTAGCCACATACCTCCCCAACATAATGTGTCTATCTGAAACATGGCTCGCCATCAACCAAAGACAATGAGATCCTGCCTCCTGGTTACAATATACTTAGGGCAGATAGAGTAAAGAAAAGAGGAGGTGGAATAGCCGTCTTATATAATAGCACACTTAACATCATAACTAACCCTATACAACCACCCCAGGTCTCTAACGCTGAAATACTAGCTCTAAAAATTCTACTAAATAATCATAAGGGCATTAACCTAATTGTCACCTATATTCCCCTGGGGACAATGTAGAAACACTAGAGGTCATTCTACATTGGATAGCCAACAACTACCCTCAAGAAACCATTGTCCTGGGCGATGTTAATATTGACTGGAACCAATGCACAGCACAGTCCAACCCCATCCCTGTTAACCTACATGGATTCTCTCAGATAATATCATCTACCACGTACAGGTAACAATAACCAAAAGAGAGTATACTAGACTGGATACTCACCAACAGTCATCCCCAGAACTATATGTCTGGAACTCTCCTAATGATCTTAGTGATCACCTGTTCACATACATCATGAAAGACAAAATTAATTGTACAAGCTTACCTATTTATAGGTCTATCAGATCCAAGAAAAACTTTGACCCAACTAAATTTCAACTTGAACTCAAATCATGTAACTGGACAAAACTAAAGTTCCTTCCCTTGATGAGGCAGTGTCATCATTTAACAATTCATTCCTTACTATACTTGACTCGCATGCCCCTAAACGCTCAATAAGAATTAAAACTCAACTAGCACCCTGGCTAACAACAGACACCAAAACCAAAATAACAACTAGAGACAAAGCGTGGGATAAATGGCGCACTACCAAACTACCCTAGATCGTATCAAATTCCAACAACTTAGAAATGAGACTAAAAAAGCCATCATACTAGATAAGAAAAATTACTTCTACAATCTGCAACATAAACATCAGAATAACCCTCAAAAGTACTGGGCAGGCATAAATAAACTTCTCCAACCAGGCAAATCCACTACTCCGACCCCAGGAACATTATCTGACAAGAGCCAAGAAGATATAGCCAATTCATTCAATACTTTCTTCACAGAAACCATCCAGTCATTAGCTAACCAACTTTCTCCTCCCCACACTTCTATAAACACTATACCCGACTCACCACTCTCTTTTAACCTCCAGCCAGTGTCCACATCCTTTATCAGATCCCTTTTGAAAAAAACTGAAACCAACCACCCTTTCAGCCGATCTTCTGCCGGCTGAATACCTGCAAATTGCTGCAGATGTCGTAGCCTACCCTATCTCAATCCTAATTAACAGAACCATAACCGAGGCCTCAATCCCCTCAATTTGGAAAATATCCTATGTTATTCAACTCCACAAAGGAGGTTCATCCACAGAACTATCCAACTATAGACCTATAGCCATACTATCACCACTTGCCAAAATTATGGAAAAGTGCATGCACAACCAACTAATGCTCTATCTAACCCAAAATAAACTACTCACAGACTCTCAACATGGATTCAGACCCCATCGTAGTACAACCACTGCCCTCCTCTTTTTTACTAAAAACATTAATCTTAACCTGAATAATAAAAAAAAATATCCTCCGCTCTCTTCCTGGACCTATTGAAAGCCTTCGATATGGTAAACCATCAGTTACTTCTATATACTTTAAAAACCCTGTATCTAGATACTCCAGCCCTTGACTGGTTTCAAGCTTACCTCACTGGGAGACAACAAGCAGTAATGTGGCAAAACAAGCTCTCCTGCCTACTACCAAATACCATAGGAGTTCCTCAAGGTTCCATATTAGGACCTCTCCTCTTTTCAGTCTTCATAAACGACATCCAAACAGTCATCCCTGAAGCCACCTGCATTCAATATGCAGATGACTCGACTATAATATGTTCCAATGCCTCTCTTGCAAATCTACTAACTACCACCCAACATAGCTTCACCAAAGTCGAAAACTGGCTTGCCAACCATCTCCTGATCTTAAATCCAAACAAAACCAAGTTACTTCTCTTCTACCAAACCAATAGATCTCCGACTGAAAACTTCACTATAAAATCCAATAATGGGACCATCATCTCCCCAGACACCTATACAAAGCTATTAGGAGTAAACATTGACAATAAACTCAGATTTGATATACATATCAACCAAGCCATTAAGTCAGTCAACAAGAAACTTGGGACCCTATATAGAATTAAAGCCTTCCTTACCCCGAATGCCAGGGCAGCCACAGCCCGTTCACACCTTCTCTCTACCCTACTATATGCCTGTCCTGTCCTCACTCACCTTAACAAATCTGATCTGGCCAAGCTCTCATCCTGCTATAATCACATTGCCAGGTTCGTTACAGGCCTACCCTACAGAACACACCACTGTACTAACCTGAAAAAGCTTGGATGGATAGAATTCCCACACCTTCTTCACCAGTCCCAACGCATAGAAGCCTTCAAAATCCTTAAACAACCTGAGAATACCCCAGCACTAAAAAACTTAATGACTCCCTACTCCAATCTAAGCTGCCTTCGCTCAGCAAACAGACTCCTTGTCCAAACAACTAAATCTCTCAACCTAGGTGGTGACGCGCTATTTGCCAACACCACTGGTAAAATATGGAACTCTCTCCCAAATAACATCACGCTTGCAACTTCTCTAAGTCAATTCAAAAATAGTCTAAAACTCCACTTCAAGTCACACTGGCTATGTCCTTGCTCAAACCCAGACTAGCTCTGTGCCATTATGTTACATTTGTAGTAATCTCAGAAATAGTAATGGCAGTCTTGTACTTGTATGTAAATAGCCTATGTTTTTGTTAAGTTCTTTCAGCTCATTTACTGTACCTAATTATCAATGTAACTCTGTTGGAGCTTTTCTCCCCGGGCCTCTGCTGAAAAAGGACATGTATCCAGTCGGACCATCCCGGTTAACAAATGTAAAATAAATAAAATAAATAATGCTTTTCAGAAGCTGTCAGATAATATACTGAAGCCTCATTCCCAATTTGCTGTAATATACCCGGAAGGCATGGTCATTCAGAGAACTGTGAATCTTCATTACCAAAACTGCAGACCGTGTTGGACTCCATAAGATAGGTTTTCTTAATTGTAAATGTTAAAAAAAGTTAACTGGGTATGGGGGAAGTCAAGTACTTGGGATATCTCATACACGGGTCTCAAATCTCAAATAACTGCTAGTGCTGTATAAGGACTAATAAACTCAGACATGGGCCACAATCTACAAGACAAAAATAAACGCATGCAGCGTGGCTAGAAAAGCAGTGTGATCTCTTAACTTCATCTATAATCATGCTATTTTGAGGGCTACTTCAAGTATCAGGGATGCGAGTTGGACATTTCCTCACAAAATGCAGTGTAGAATAAAAAAAAGGAACAAACCAACAAAAAGTTCTACTGAAATCAGCACAGAGTCTCAGAAGCAGGTTTAGACTTGGTGTTTTTGTTCTTTTAATTAAATAAGAACTGTTTCAGAATCTAAAATCCATAACACTCAACAAGATTTAAAAATAGTAGCAGTAGAATCACAAGGCCATAACCAGCATACCTCTCAATTGTCCCTGATTTTCAGGGACGACCCTGATTTTGACTCAAATGTTAGCTCTGTCCCTCTTAATCCTTCCTAAAACTAATGACTTTTGGAGGAAAGGTGGTAAATTACACTTAATGAATAATGACAATAATTAAGAGTTCTAGACTTCTTTTACTTCAGAAAATGTGTATTAATTTATATGCTCTGATTCTGTCAATGTTTCAAGTTAATAGCACTAATATTTTAAAAGTGTCCCTGATTGTCCCTGATTTTTTTTTCACTTGTCCCTGATTCTGTTGAAATTTGTCCCCAATTGGTTGAGAGGTCTGATAACCAGACAATCATGTGGTGCTTTAACAAATTGAATCTTCTTAAACCTACAAAGTTAAAAAATGCTACTTAAAACTGTTAGAATGTCATTTCACCATAGAAACAATATACAAAATGTAGAACAATATAAATTACATCTCAAACTCCTGAGTAAAATAATCAACTTTCACAGCCTTTGTGCTAATAAAATACATTTGATGTTCACTGACTCAATCAACCCTGGACTTTTTTCTGCATGCAATTTAATTTGCCACTGAGATTCGCAGCATTCTAATATTACATTGTAATTGCCCGAGAAGTCTTCAAGACAGACAGCATCAAGAACGTAAAACTGAAATTTTCTGAAATTGGGACAAATTAATGAATGCTTAGCTAAGGAATTACTCAAGTTTCTATTCCTTAAAGCTAGTGTGTGTTTGTAAATTCTCCACAATAGCTTCCTGATGGTCTTACCCACATATTAACTTTAGCAAGAATCACACATTGCCAAGTATACCACACCCCAAGAATTAGAGTCATAGCTACTCTTGGACCAAAGGTTTAAATTAAGTGCCTTAACATGAACAAAGTGTTACTGATGAACCGGCACTGTTTACACCTCCCACATTTACATGTGCCTAGTGTTCCCCTTCTTATTAAGCCTGTAGAAGAATGTCTTTCTAACATGGCTTTCACATTTTGCATTCTCTTTTACGTGAAAAATATGTGAAAAATAAACTTGTATTTTATATAAACCCTGCCTCCAATGTGATCTTGGACTTCACATTTTATATATATATATATATATATATATATATATATATATATATATATATATATATATATATATATATATATATATATATATATATATATATATATATATATATACACACACACACACACACACACACACACACACACACACACACACACACACACACATATACACACACACGTGTGCTCTATCTATATAGGGATTCCATTCAGTTGATCGGACTTCCAAAATGCCAGTCGTCATATGGCCAAGCCATATAACCAACATTTTGGAAGGTCAAAACTAAAATAAGAAAACAAAAAATGAAAACAATTTTTTTTTGTTTTGTTTTTTTGCAAGGGGTAAGCCCCCCACACCCCTGCTCATTAAATATACCAAATCCAAGATCACACTACATTGAGGAAAACAGCAAATTTCCCATTCTGCAATGTATGCCAATCTGCATTCGCACTGTTTGACCTTTCAAAATGTTTGGTATATGGACTCGGCCATATTACGTTCAGCATTTTGGAAGTTCAATCAACTGAACAGAATGCATATTTTATTTATTTATTTATATATATATATATATATATATATATATATATATACACACACACACACACACACACACATATATATATATATATATATATATATACACACATACACACACACACACACACACATATATATATATATATATATATATATATATAGAAAAACACATGTCCTATACATACACACATATGTATATACACATTATGCATATGAGTGTAATTCAACCTATCAAATGTGCAGTTAACTGACTGAATGAATTTGAAATTCATTGGAGTGTTTTATTTGTTAAATGTTGAAGATATTAGAAGAAGCAAAATCAAATGCATGTGTGGAAGGTAAGTAAGGATACGGGATACTAATGCTCAAACTTTCAGATATACTGAATATTTTAGCATTAGGCTGTGGGGGTGTTTATGTAAGTATTTTCAGGTTAAGGTTATAGTACGGGCTAAGCAATGGAACTGATTTAGTGCTGTGTATGTGTGTTGCTGCTTGTGGTGAGTATCTGAATATCTTGTGTTGTGGTAGTGTTACAGAATGCACTTTCCAAAAGTAAGGTGTTGGGTTAGGGTAAGCAGCAATTAGTAAAGTGGTGTGAGGGGCTTTAGTGATTTAATATTGTAGTCATTAATGTAACACTTGCAATTTTACAATATCCATACGTCAGGCACTGTAGAGTGCTGAGCTTACCGTTTCCTGGAAAGCTGCTGAATGCACTGCCTTCTTTTCAAACAAGTCATGGTATTAGTTCAGTATTCAAAGAAGTTTGTTAAGCAGCATGATTATGTAAAACTAGGTTTATCTTAATAAAATGTATTCAACAATTCGTGGTTTTAAGTTGACCGAGTCAGACATCCCCATACAGACCGACAGAGGTACAGCTGATTTTATTTAAAAAAGCACTGTAATGTTAACGTATTTAAAAGCTGTATTTCAGCTGCTAGACACACACAAGCATTTAAAGGCTCTTCTCTTCCTGAGTCATCTGCCAAATAAAGAAAATGGCAAAATTAGCAGCTCAGCTGAAGAGGCAGATTAAAACTATTTGTATAAAGCAAATAGTTGCTCCTCCTCCTCCCCTCCCTCTTATACACCGCCCCAGTTCTTACCAGTATCCAGGCCTCCACTCTAAACAAACCCCAACAGATTTGCCATAAAATAGCCAGATTCATTACTAACTCCCCATACAACTCACACCACTGCATTTCTTTAAACTCTCTTCAGTGGCTTGAACTTCCCCAATTTCTGCTATCTTATCAATTTCATATGCTGCGTGAATGGGCGTTCCTTCATTAAAGGTTGTGGTTCAAGCCCAGCAAGTCGGCATGTAAAAATCTACTGCCAATCATTAGTGGACCGGAGTTCCGCTGTGGCGACCCCTAACCGGGAAAAGCTGAAAGACACAACAACAACAACAACACTATATTCTTTATAAACCTTCCTGTCCATCTCTATCTTCCTTAGTCTCCATCTACATCCCATCCCGGACCCTCCATACTTCTAACCAACAATTACTTGATATCTACCACCCAAAAAGGTCAGTAAGCAAGCTACTCTACAAACACTCCCTTGCCCATGCTTGGAACAAACTTCCCCTTGACTTACGTTCAATCTCCCACAACTCACACTTTAAAAATGAACTAAAAACTTATTTTCTCAATTCCAGAACCTGCCCTTGCCATGACCCTACCTATTCTTCCTTCCCTTTATGTACCCACAAAAGGACCATACTTAGTACCTCATTACACCTCTCTCTCCAATGTGTCTACTATGCATTTGCATAATTTTATACAAACAAAAATTTTTATTGTTGACCTATTGAACTATATCAATGTAAAATTGTTACTTACCTTCTTTTTAATGCAACTTTAACTTTATGCATGTAACCCAACATATGTGAATCATTTTGCTATAACTGCTATTATATCAATATTATTTAAAATTGTACTTGTTTAAAAATGTACTACTGGAGCTTTTCTCCTCGGGTCTCCACTGAAAATGGGCCACAGGCCCAGTTGGACAAACCCAGTTAACAAATGTCAATAAATAAATAAACTTTCTTATATATCCATTCTAAATGAGTTATCTGACTTCTGAATTACTCTTTGAACATTAGCAATATCTGTTTACTATTTTCAGGAGTGGCCTTAGATCAACTGGTGCCCTAGGTAAAAGGGCTCCATGGTGCCCCACCACACCACCCTGTGCCCCCATCCTGGTCTACCTATACCAAATAAATACTGGAAAAGCACCTCTACTAGAGCGGCGCCCTAGGCCGCCACCTAGTTGGCCTATGCCTGAGGCCGGCTATGACTATTTTACAGACATTTTCATATACCTGTTTTTTTAGTTCTTAAGCAGTGTTAAATTTCTTTACTTTGTGGTCACACAGTATAACCACAAAATATAAAGATTAGACACCAATGTTTTAAACATTGGGAACAAAAGAGCACTGTTGTTCTTGGACAGCCCAGCTAACATCAAACCTTAAATATAGCAACACACCTTTTAATTCTAAGGTACAAGTTTATTCATTCTGGATGCCAGGCATCAGTCTGTGGTGTTAATTTAATGGCAACGTTATAGGTGAAACCAAATGCAGGATGAATGCACTTCTAATATAATCACAGAGCCTGTACAGCACCTTCAACCTGTTCAACTTTAAATAGCAATTCGTAGGTAATTGGATGGAATGATTCATGTGTCATTTTCCTTTTTTAAACATCTCTTATACTTGACTTGTTTTTACTGTATCCCACTCAAAGTAATTATTCTCCCACCATTGCATAACTCCATTGTTACTTATGCAGTGCACATTATGGAGAATTAAGGAGAATTATTTAAAGAACATATGCAAAGCTTTTTATTAATATTTTATTTTGCTATAATTATGCTCTCACTGTGTAAAGTTGGCCTTCTGATTATAAAAATAGTTTTACTTTAGTTATTTCAGTGGAACTTTGCTTAGTAAGTATAGTAAACTTGTGTTTGTACTTACTGTAGGCTAAGCAGCTGTCCACTTACTTCCCAATTCTATGTCACGTAAAGTACAGTTGTGTAAGCAAACTTACCATTTACTTCCCGATTCTTTGCCACATAAAGTACAGTTGTGTAAGCAAATTTACCATAACAGTAGATGTTCATATTATCACTGCTGCAGTAGCCTTAGTTATATCGGTTATATCCTGTCAAAGATATAACAGTTAGACAAGCTTCCAAAGCTTCACGGCACCTTCCATAAACCCAAACTGTGAGGCAGCTTGATATGGGGTGACTAAAAGACAAGTTTGGTCACCATGCCCTTCAGAGCTTTCCTGCCAACAGGGAGAAGGAGGCTGAGCCTTGAAAGGCAATACTAGGAACAAAATAAATAAAATAAATGTCCACACCCTGGCATAAAAAAACAGACCAAAAGATGACAAGAGAGATGGAGGGAGGGAATGGCTACTACAGTAATTATTCCAACATCTACTCTCATGGTACATTTTACTTATGAAGCTGTACTACACATTCATCATATTGATCGCTGCTGCAGTAGCCTTAGCTATATGGATAGATTACCCCAGCTTACTATATTTGGGAGGAGAAAGGAGAACAGTCTAGGAGTCCACACAGAATGGTCCTAGCAAAGTCTGATCTGGACACAGCGAAGGAAACAAGTTTATAGTGCCTTGTAAAAGTTGTACCAAACAGCAGCTTCTAGAATGCTTCTATATTCCAACCCTTTCCAAAAAGCTGTAGATGAAACCAAGATCCTGGCAAAGTGGGCCTTGACCCTTCCTGGAATAGTTTTGTTATGCTGAAAAATGGTAATAGCCTTAGACAACCACTTGGAAATGATGTGTTTAGGCTCACATTGTCCCTTCTTCTCACCTTCACTAGAAATGAAGAATTCATCTGAAAATCTGAAAGATTTAGTTCGGTCAAGATAGTACATTAATTGTCTGTGAACATCGAAGGTATGGAGGTTCCTTTCTCCCTCATTTTTAAGTTCAAGAAAGAAAATGGGAAGATAGATAATTTAGTTTGAAGTACAGTTGACCTGGAGGATTAAAAAGCTGTTAACTAGCTTTTTCTTGCGGTTCAGTGGTGCAAGGTTTGATTCCCTCAGCCTTTATTGTGTAAGTGTTTGTCTCTGAGCAAGTCACTTAACCAGACACTGCTCCTGAGCTGAGTCCGAAAAGGTCCATGGAAATCAGTGCTCTACCCCAAAAAACAAATATGAATAAAAATAAATAAATAAAAAGAATAAAACTTAAATACCACTTGAGGCATAAAAGGATTCATTCGCAAAGAAACCCTGTCCCTGCTGAAAATAAGATATGCTTGACTCACTATAAGATCTTGCAGTTTTTTTACTATTCTTGGACAGGTCAGAGCAATCAAAACTGCTTTTCATGTTAAGAACCTGAAGTTAGCTGGTTCAAATGGAGCAATTTTGTGTTAGAGAAGCTAATACTTAGGATCCCAAGGAGGGGCCGCTGGTTTTTTTCGAGGCCTCTTATGCAAAACCCCTTCCCAAAGCATTTTGGCATGAGACTGCATTAAAAGAGGAGGATCCATGAGCAGAAATGCTGAAAGGGCCAATAAATGAACCTTCATAGAGGAGTAAGAGGGGCTGTAGAACAGTAACTTACACAAACATTGTAAAACCAGAGAACAACTAGCCCTGAACAGGCACTGGTTATGTTGTTGGCACCAGCTTATACATTTGCTAACACGTGATTTTCTAGTAGTAGACTTTCTTGCCTCCATTAGTACCTGCTGCACATACTCAGTAAATAGGTCGCTAAAGGGTATTAAGGCCCTATCATCCAGGCGGTCGATTGAAGTTGATTAATGCTAGGGTGCATAAAATACCCCTGTTCTTGTGTATGTAGATCCAGTTTATGAGGAATCTAGTGGTAGTTGCCCCTGGCCATTTCCAAAAGAAGGGAGAAAGTACTGTTGGGTGCACTTACCATAAATGTAGATGTTCGAGTGTATTCACTGTTGCAGTCATCACACTTGGGTTATCTGCCTGCAGGTAGCCCTCAGTTGGCCTGAATACCAGAGACTTAGTATTTCTGCATCGGATGTTATCACTCCAGGACTGACGTCAGGTCATCAGGGGGTATAAAAACAGGCAGCTGATGCCATTACATCAGTTTTTCTTGTCCCAAATGTCAGGAGCCCCCCCCCCCCCAAATAGGGAGCTAAGCTATGGTGGGGAAAAAACACCAGTAAAAAGTAAATACCAATACCCCTGAAGGGGTGAGTAATAACCATAGAGAGGAGAGAGATAGAGAGAGAGAAAATCAGAAGGTTGGTGGGAGGGAAACCAGGACTGCAACAGTGAATATACTTGAACATCTACATTTATGGTAAGTGTACACAGCTGTACTATGTTCTTTGTGTTTCACTGTTGCAGTCATCACACTTGGGTGACTTCCCAAAGCTGAAGAAGGGTGGAGGCAGTCAAGAAGAACTAGGGCTGGCTAGTATGCCTTGCGGGACTGCTGTAGCAAAACCTGCCCTGGATTTGGAAAAAACAGGCAGGTGGTAATGCTTGGTGAAGGTGTGTACAAAACTCCATGTAGCAGCTTCCAGGATGTCCTTGGTAGTGACTCCCCTGAGAAATGCTGTAGAGGTAGATGTTGCCCTAGTGGAAAGTGTTCTGACCCCCTGAGGGGTTGGTTTCCCATGGTGCTCGTAACAGAAATGGATGCAGTGTGCTATCCATTTGGAAATAGTTTTTGAAATAGCCTTGCCCTCTGCCCCTGTTGCAAAGCTGACTAGTAACTGGTCAGATTTTCTGAAGGGTTTAGTCCTGTCAAGGTAGAATCTGAGCTGTCTGTGCATGTCCAAGGAGTGCAGGATCCTTTCCCCTTTATTTTGAGGATAGGGAAGAAGGTTGGAAAATGGATGGATTGGTTGAGAGCCACACTGGACACCACTTTAGGCATAAAATAAGGATTAGTTCTGAGGGAAACCCTGTCAGCATGGAAAATAATGAAGGGTTCCACAGACATCAATGCTTGTAGCTCAGATACTCTTCTAGCTGAAGTGATGGCTAGAAGCAAGGCTGTTTTCCAAGAGAGGAATTTTAACTCTGCTTATGCAGTAGGTTCAAAGGGGGGAAGTGTGAGTTTTTCCAGTACAAAGTTAAGGTCCCAAGAAGGGGTGGGTGCTCTCCTTGGTGGCCTTAAGTTGTTTGCCCCTCTCAAGAACTGTTTGATAAGAGGGTGCGAGAAGAGAGGTGGCTCAGTGTTGTAATGAGCAGAAATGGCTGAGGCATGTATCCTAATGGAGGAGAAGGACAGGCCTTGGTGGAGTAAATCTGCTAAATAATCCAGGATTAGAGGCAGGAAAGGCAATGTTGTGTCGTCTCCTTTAGACTGAATCCATGAGCAGAACCTTTTCCACTTATCAGCATAGGATTTTCTTGTACTGGGTCTTCTGGCTTCAAGAATGACATCCAGCACCTGCTTGCTAAGGGCTACTGGGTGAGAATTCAAGGAATAAACCAGGCTGCAAGATTTAGGGTTTGCAGTTGTGGACGCAAAATCTGTCCCTCCTGCTGAGAGAGCAGGGTTGGGCTCTGGTGTAGGTGCCAGGGTGGCACCAGTGTAAGGCTATGCAGGAGTTGGGTACCAGTGCTGGTGTGGCCAGTCCAGGGCAATCAGAATTACCCTTGGTTTGTCTTGTTTTATCTTGAGTAATACTCTTGAGAGAAGGGGCAGCGGGGGAAAGGCACAGATTGAGAGGTTTACCCACTAAAAAGATAGGGCATCCACTTTCCAGACCCTGCTGTGAGGATTCCTGGTGCAGAATTTGCTGAGCTGGTGGTTGTAGGGGGGAGGCAAAGAGATCCACCTCTTGGGTCCCCCATTTCTGAATCAGAAGGTTGAAGGTGCTGGGCTCCAATTGCTACTCATGTGGGTCTAGGAGATTTTTACTTAAGTCGTCTGCCAGTGAGTTTTGTTTGCCTGGCGGGAATTGAACTTACAGATGGACTTGAATGTTCAAGGCCATGTTCCACAGGGCCATGGCTAACCTACAGAGTGGGTAGGAATGGGCCCCCCCCTGCTTGTTGATGTACCACATAACTGTGGTATTGTCTGTTTTTATTAGCAGTTGTGCTGGAAAGAGAAGGTATCTGAAAGCTGTCAGGGCATTCTATACAGCTAGCATCTCTTTTTGGTTGATGTGCAGATACATTTGACTTGGGCTCCAATGGCCCTGAATACATTTGCCGTCCATGTGTGCCCCCCAGGCATAGTCTGTTGCATCTGTGGTTAGGGTCTGAGTGGTGTGGGGCTGAGTAAAGGGCAGTCCCTTGTTGTGGTTGCATGCTTCTGCCCACCAAAGAAACTCTGTCCTTAAAACAGAGTATGATAGGAATGACTGTTTCCAGGTCCTGAGAATGTTGGCACCAAAGACTTTTTAAGTACCATTGCAGTTTCCTCATATGCACTCTTGCATATGGAATTAGCAGTATACATGAGGCTGTGAACCCTAGGGCTTGCAGTACTTTTCTTGCGGATAGCTAGGTTCTGGTGGTCATTTGCTTGAAATAGTCTGTCAGATATATTTGTTTTTGTGAAGTGAGGAATGCTATCTGGGAAATTTTGTCCAGGCTTGCTCCCAGGAATGCAATCTTTTGACTGGGTACCAGTTTTGATTTCTTTTTGTTGATGGTGTACCCCAAAGAAGTGAGACGATTTTTCACGAATGGTGCAGCAGCAATTCCTGACTGTCCACCTGAATCAGACAGTTGTCCAAGTACGGGTAAAATTGGATATTTCTCTGCCTGCAGTATGCAAAGGCTGGAGCCAGGCATTTTGTGAATACCCTAGGTACAGTAGATAAGCCAAAGGGAAGTGCAGTGAACTGATAATGCATAGATCCTGCCCTGAAATGTAGATACTTCCTGTATGGCTCCCTTTTGGGGATGTGCAGATAGGCTTCTTTTAAGTCTAGGGCGACTAACCAGGCATCCTTGGCTAGCATAGGAAGAAGCTGTTGCAGGGTAAGCATTTTGAATTTTGGTAACACCAGAAAGGTGTTGAGAATTGAAAGATCCAGGACTGGGTGCCAATTGTCCTCTTTCCTGGGTACCAGGAAGAGTCTGGAATAGAATTCTTGACCCTTCTGTTCTACCGGAACCGGCTGAATAGCTCTGATATTGAGCAGGGAAAGTACTTGGCTTTGAGCTTCTGCCCATTGGTTTGGAGGAAGGTCTGGAAACCCACTTGGGGTTGGCAGTGAAAGGAAATAAAATTTGTACCCCTGGGTTAGAATGTTGAGGACCCATTGGTCCTGAGTGATGGACATCCAGTTGTTTGCATGAAGGGCAAGTTTTCCTCCTAGGGGCACAAGCAATAGGGCAGGGCTGGGAAGTGGAGTAAAGAAGTCATTGTGAGCTTTTTCCGTAAGGAGGTGGCTTACCACTCCCTGCTTTAGGGATGGGGGCACTCCATTGCTTAGATTTCTGCATACCTTGAGACTGTAGTCTGGGTGGTCTATTTCCCCTGGGTCTGGTTTGAGAAGGCCTGGAGGGGGCTGGAAAGGACCAGTGTTTGGAAGGGCAATGCCTACTGAATCTAGGGGGTTGCACTTGTAAGAATTCTTTAACAGTCTGCATAGACTTAGCTTTTTCTTCCATCTTTTTAAGAACCTCTTCTGCTTTGGTGCCAAACAAACAGTTCTTATTCAAAGCAGCATGTAGTAACTTTGATTTGACATGGTCTGGCACGGTCTGCTCCTTCAGCCAAGCATGTCTTCCCAGTACAGAGCCAGTGACTGCTGCCCGGCAAGGTGCTTCTAGGGCATCAAAGCCACACTGCAAAGTATGCCAGTTGACTTGGCCTGGAGAGTGCATAAGCTCCTGCAATTCTTTACTTTCTGCACAGTCTGAAAAGGTTGCCACTTTTTGTTTAATAAATTCCATAACATGTTGCTGGTACTTCAGCATGTGAAACTGACAATTCAATGCCCTAACAGCAAGAGTTGCAGAGGTATATACCTTCTTACCCAATCTGTCCAAAGCTCTGGAATCCCTGTCCGAAGGGGTGGGATTCTTGGCTGTAGTAGCCTTGATACCTTTAGCCCCCTGGGAAATGATCTCTGGGTCAGCAGTAGGATTCTTGAAAAGAAATTTGTGAGTATCAGGTACTCCGTAGTACCCATCTGGTTTCCTAGGGGCAGGAGATAAAGTGTCAGGAGTAAAACTGGATTCCATAAAAGCATCATCCACAACATCCAGGGCAGGGGGGTATAGCTAAAGGCCTGTGATGAGGCAACTCAGTCTCTTTTTGGACTGAGGATAGTCTTGGCATTCTCAGTGGAAATGCTCTCTTAAGGTATGTAAGGTTTCACCAAAGGAAAAATCCTCTGGAGGGGAGGCAGAGGGAATGGATTCCTCTGCATCTGAATCCTCATAAGCAGATAAGGGCATGAATTCATAATCAGAAATCTCACAGTCATAGGACACCTGGTCTGTAGAGGCTGAAGGGGACTGAACTCTTTTTTTTCTTAGCTGGGGACGGCTGACTTCCCCTAATCAGCATGATAAGGTCTTCGGCCATTCTAAGCATTTGTTTTTGAGGCATGGGAGCAGGTGCATGCCCTTTGGTCATCTGTTTTCTAGGCGTAGTGCGTTCTCTGGACCTAAGAAAAGTACAGTCGTCTACACTTACCATAAATGTAGATGTCTGAGTGTATCCACTGTTGCAGTCCTTACAAAATGGGTTATCTAGCTCCCAGTAGCCCACAGTCAGCCAGAATACCATAGTCCTTGGTATATGATGTCGGCTGCCTTCGGTTTTAAGCCTGACATCAGGACGTCAGGTACAAAGGAAGGCAGCCGATGCCATTTCCTCAGTTTTTCTTGCCTTAACTGCCAGGAGCCCCCAAAAAGGTTAGACCAGGAAAAGGAAGAAATCCAGTCTGTGCCCTAGGAAAAAAGGGGGATAGAAGGGGGGGGTCAGGACTGCAACAGTGAATACACTCCAACATCTACATTTATGGTAAGTGTACACAACTGTACTATGTTCATCATGTTTCACTGTTGCAGTCCTTACAAAATGGGTTGATTCCCAAAGCCCAGGAAAAAACTAAAGGGAGGAGGAACAATCACTGTTTAAGGGTTGGTAAGGATGCCCTGCAACACAGCAGTGGCAAAACCAGCCCTGGACTTAGAAAACAAGGGTAAACTGTAATGTTTAGTGAAAGTGTGGACAGAAGTCCAGGTAACTGCTCCCAGGATGTAGGTAGACCTCTTAAAAAAGCTGCTGAGGTAGAGGCTGCCCTATTAGAATGGGTCCTAATACTCTGTGGAGGAACCTTGCCATGCTGTAAGTAACAAAAGTGAACACAATGAGCAATCCACTTAGAAATGGTCTGTTTAGAAATAGCCTTGCCCTGAGCTCCAGGAGCAAAACTGACCCAACAACTGATCCGACTTTCTAAACGGTTTAGTCCTGTACAGGTAAAATCTAAGTTGTCTATGCAGATCCAGAGAATGCAGTAACCTTTCCCCTTTATTCTGAGGGTTAGGAAAGAAGGTAGGCAGGTGGATAGACTGATTAAAAGATAGGCTAGAAACCACCTTAGGCATAAAGGAGGGATTAGTTCTAAGAGAAACCTGATCCACATGGAAGATGATAAAAGGCTCTACTGCCATTAAGGCCTGCAGCTCAGAAACTCTTCCAGCTGAAGTAATAGTCAAGAGAAAGGCAGTTTTCCAGGACAGAAACTTCAAATCTGCTGAGGCAGCTGGTGCAAAATGAGGCAGAGTAATATTTTCATGTACAAAATTAAGAATAAGAGGAAGAGTAGGTTGAGAAGGGTCTTCCCCTCTAGTCTGCATCCAAATGGAGAATCTTTTCCACTTATCTGCATACGATTTCCTAGTGCTAGGCTTCCTGGCCTCATGAAGGACCTCAACCACCTGTTGGGAAAGGTTTAAGTTATGAGCCAGGCTGCCAAATGCAGAGTCTGAAAATGAGGATGCAGAATTTTTCCCCCCTCCTGAACCAAGAGATCTGGTATCAGGGGAAGATGCCAAGGCTGAGACTGGGAGAGACTGCGAAGTAGTGGATACCAATGTTGTCTGGGCCAGTCTGAAGCTATGACGATGGCCCTTGGTTTTTCATCCCTTACCTTTAACAGCACTCTGGGAAGAAGAGGCAGAAGATGAAATGCATAGATCAAGAATTGTGTCCAGGGGAAGGACAGAACATCCACTTTCCAAGCTTTGTCATGATGATCCCTGGTGCAAAAGGTTGAAAGAAGGTGGTTGGTCGGAGATGAGAAGAGATCCACTTAGGGAGTGCCCCAATGCTGAATGATGCGATAGAAGATGGTCTTGTTTAGTTGCCACTCGTGAGGATCCATGACCTGCCTTGCTCAGCCAGTCTGCCAAGGTGTTGAGCCTTCCTGGAAGAAACTGAGCTATCAGATGAATGCCCATGGAAGCTGCTATGCACCATAGTATCATGCTTTGTCTGCACAGGGAGTAAGAGTGAGTCCCTCCCTGCTTGCTGATGTACCACATGATTGTGGTGTTGTCTGTCCTGACTAGATGAGTACTGGGAGGGAGAAGATGCTTGAAAGCCATAAAGGCCTGCTGGACTGCCATCAGTTCCTTCAGATTTATGTGCAAATAAACCTGCTGATAGTTCCAAGTCCCCTGAATGCATCTGCCCTCTAGATGTGCTCCCCAAGCGTAGTCCAAGGCATCTGTGGTGAGAGTCTGGCTGGCAGGAGGTGGACAAAAAGGCAGGTCTTTGTTCTGTGCACAGGCAGTCGCCCACCTAAGGAACTCCATCTGCAGGCAGGGAATCAGAGGAAGTATCAAGTCTAAATCCTGAGTGTGTTGACACCAAAGGTTTTTGAGGTACCACTGTATTTTCCTCATATGCAGCCTGGCATATGGAATCATCAGAATACATGAAGCCATGAATCCCAGGGCTTGTAGGAATTGCCTTGCAGAGAGCTGGGTCATGCTTGCCAAATTCTTGAAGTAATTCGAAATATCCATTTGTTTCTCTTGAGGGAGGAATACTATCTGGGCGGCTGTGTTCAGACTCGATCCCAGGAATACTATCTCCCTGGTGGGTACCAATTTTGACTTCTTTTCATTGATAGTGTAGCCCAAAGAAGTGAGAAGGCTCTTTACAAAGTTCAAATCCTTTAGAAGTTGCTCTGGAGAGAGTTTGCCTGAATAAGACAATCGTCCAAGGGTAAATTTGAATGTTTCTTTGCCTGCAAAAAGCAATGACTGGAGCCAGGCATTTTGTAAAAACTCTGGGAGCAGTAGATAAGCCAAAGGGCAGTGCAGAGAATGGGAAGTGACTGTTCCCCACCCTGAAGCAAAGGAACTGCCTGCAGCTTTCCCTTATTGGGATGTGCAGATAAGCTTCTTTGAGATCCAAAGTCACCAGCCATTGGCCAGCATCGGCAGCAACTGCTGAAGAGTGAGCAGTTTGAACTTGGGAATCACCAGAAAAGTATTTAGAATGGACAAATCCAGAATAGGGTGCCAGGTGTCCCCTTTTTTGGGAACCAGGAAAAGTCTGGAGTAGAAACCCTGGGCTATCTGTAGTGCAGGAACTGGCTCTATTGCTCCCAGGTTTAGCAAAGAAGAAACTTGTTTTTCCACTTCTGCCCTTTGAAGTGGGGGGATATCTGGGTATCCTTGGTGGACAGGGAAGGTGTGAAAGGAGAACTTGTAGCCCTGGGATACTATTTTGAGCACCCATTTGTTGTCTGTGATGGTGGACCAAACATCTGTAAAAATGGCTAGCCTTCCCCCCAAATGAAACCCTGGGCCCACAGAGGAAGGCCGGAGTCATTGGGAATGCTTAATTTGGGAAGTTGGCTTAGAACTCCCCAATTTTGAAGAGGAAGCTTGCCAGTGCTTAGCCTTTTGAGGGGTGGAAATCTGTCCCCTAGAAGACCTGTAACCCCTAGGCCTAGTGTGACCCTGTTTACTAGGGTCAAGAAAAGTCCAATTCTTAGAAGGGTAATGTCTACTAAAATGAGGAGGTTGAACTTGCAGAAAGTCCTTAACAGTTTGCATAGATTTGGCCTTATCCTCCAACTTTTTCAATACCTCTTCTGCTTTGCTACCAAAAAGATTGTCCTTGTGCAAAGGCACATCCAGTAATTTAGATATGACAGGTTGATAAAGCGGCTGTTCCCTGAGCCAAGCATGTCTTCTAATAACAGAACCAGTAGCTGCTGCCCTGCAAGAAGCCTCTAAAGTGTCAAAACCACAATGTAGTGAATGTTTAGTAATGAGTGGCAGAATTCAATAAATCTTGCATGTCCTTACTCTCCATCAGGGAAGAAACATCAGCAATTTTCACCTTAATGGCCTCCAAAGTATGCTGCTGATACTTAAGCATATGAAAAAGACAATTAACAGACCTAACCACCAGGGTGGAAGAAGTATAAGCCTTTTTACCCCATCTATCCAAGGTCCTAGATTCCCTGTCAGAAGGAACAGGATTTTTAGCAACCATGGCTTTAACACCCTTAGGGCCCTGAGAAATAATTTCTGGATCAGCAGTAGGATTTTTGAAAAGGAACAGATGAGAATCAGAAACTCTATAATACCTGGTCAGGTTTTCTGGGAGCAGGAGGAACAGAATTAGGAGTTAAAGAATTCTCCATAAAAACATCATCAACCACTTCCAATACCAGAGGGATAGCCAAAGGCTTATGCTGAGGCAAATCTAAGAATTCCCTAATCCTTTTTTTTTTAAATTGAGGGTAGTCCTGACTTTCCCATTTGAAATGCTCCCTAAGAGTATTCAGAGCATCTCCAAAAGAAAAATCTTCTGGAGGGGAGGCAGAAGGGATAGAGTCTTCTGCATCAGAATCCTCAAAACCAGAAAAAAGTTGAGAGTTTCCCACTTCATCAGCAGAGTTGCTGGAAACCTCAGAGTCTGAGGCAGACAAAACATCTGGGGACAATTCCCTAGCCCTCTTAGAAGTAGGTGCCTGGGAGCCCTTGATAAGGATCAAGAGATCACTAGCCATTTTAATCATCTGAGACTGCGGCATTTGAGGGGAGGCTGGCGCCTGCTTATGAGTAGATTTGTGGCTGGAAGGCCTGCTAGAAAGCTGGAGGGACTCAGGAGGCCTAGCCACCACAGTAGTCGGAACCAAGGTCTTCGATCTGTATCTGGTCTCTGGACAGAGAAAAGAGGCTTCAGAAGCCGGTGCCTGCTTAGTGGTTCCAGATCCATCAGAGGCGGCAACTGGCGGAGGATCAGAAGAGGAAGCCTGCGGTATGGAGGACTCAGAAAAGGTCTCAGTAGAGGCCTGCTGCTTAACATCCATGGACTGCAGGGGTAGAGAAAGCACTTCAATGGCTACAGCTGGGCTGACAACCAGCTTAACAGGAACGTCATCAGATAATTTGACCCTAATCCTGTCACGATCTTTATCCTTGCGCTTCTTAGGAACATCTGAAGTCGGGAGACCAGAAGACACCATACCGATGAACTTAGGCCAAACTCCAAAATGCTTATATAAGATCCTAGCTCTACGGCTATGGTACGCGGGTTGAAAGAAGCACAGAAATCACAACTGGGGAAGTCATGCTCAAAGCCCAAATAAGTGATACAGTAAGAATGAAAATCACGGTGTGGAATCTGTTTTCCACAGGCAAGGCAGTTATTAAATTTCTCTGACATTCGTTAAAGCAAGAAAAGAGGGTCTGCAATGGGGTACTTATCTGAGGATGTCTTCAACTTTAGCAGTCGGAATACAAAAAGAAGGTAATCGGCCAACCAGCACTCGTGCAAATTGCTTCTGCTTCAGGCTCCGTGGCAAGAAAGACTGAGGAAATGACGTTTGCTGCCTTCCTTTGTACCTGACGTCAGGTTTAAAACCGAAGACAGCCGACATCATATACCAAGGACTTTGGTATTCTGGCCGACTGTGGGCTACTGGGAGCCAGATAACCCATTTTGTAAGGAATGCAACAGTGAAACACAATGAACACCTCGGCAGTTTTGATTAAAAAAGTCGTCAGTTTGAGTCGAACATCAGTTGAGCAAAGAACTGCCTCAGAAGCCTGTGCCTGCACAGCGGCTCCAGACCCATCCAAGGTAGAGACATCCACAGGTTCCATAGTCGAAGAACAGTCTCGCGGCTAAAGCACCTCACTGAGTACCGGCAGACTGGCTGCTAGCTTAAAGGAAGTATCGTTGTCAGGTTTGGACCTATACGGTCTGTCTCTGTTTTATCCTTACGGTTTTTTGGAATATCGGTAGTCAGATGGCTTACTGAAGCCATTTCAGAATACGGAGATAGAGAGTGAAAGAATTTAGCGACAAAGTGATCCTGGTGACAAATGGTTTGGGCATTAAACAAGGCATAAAACTGATAGCGAGGGACGTCGTGCTCTGGGCCTAAACAGGTGACGCAGTAAGAATGAAAATCACTGTGAGGTATTTGCTTTCCACAGGCAAGACAATTGTTAACTTTTTCTGACATCGGTTAGATAAAAAAAAAAAGGATCCCCAATGGGGTACTTAGGTTTAGAAGACTTCAGGATTATTCAATTCATAAATGAAAATTCAGGTAGCAGCCGACTGGCATTTGTGAACTGCTTCTGCTTCGGGCTCCTCAGCAAGAAAGACTGATGTAATGGTGTCAGCTGCCTGTTTTTATACCCCTGATGTCAGTCCTGGAGTGACAGCATCCGATGGAGAAATACTAAGTCTCTGGTATTCGGGCTGACTGAGGTCTACCTGCAGGCAGACAACCAAAGTGTGATGACTGCAACAGTGAAACACGAAGAACATCCATGGTTGCCTGGGCCAGAAGGGTGTCACCACAATGATCTAGGGGGATTCCTTCTGAATGTCAAAAGTACCCTGGATATTAGTAGAAAGGGTGGAAATGCATACAGGAACATTCCTGTCCAAAGAAAAGAAAAGGCAAAGGCGTCTGTCTTCCAGGCCTTCTTGCATGGAGTGCTAGAACGGAATTTTTCCAGTTGATTGTTCAGATAGGAGGCAAAGAGGCCTAATTGATGAACTCCTCACAGATGGATCAAATTTTGGAAGACCCGTGGTTCGAGTTTCCATTTGTGAGGGTCTGCCCTTGTCCTGCTCAGCTTGTCTGCCACACAATTTTGCTTTGACAGAATGTAGGATGCCTGTAGAATGAGATTATTCTGTGAAGCTATATCCCAAGCTAACATGGCTGGTCTGCGAAGAGGGGTATAGATCATAGATTAGTACTGGGCTAACTGTCCTTGTGAGCCATTTTAAGCCTAGCCAATTATCCCTTGTGAGACTCAAACCCCGTACCTTGTGTTTGTAAGGCAAACACCTCAACCATTAGGCCACCCTCTATGACCTGGTTCCCCCTTGCTTGTTAATATACCACATGACTAGGGATCAAACATGATTCAGAGAGTCAAGTGCCTTGATCAGGGTAAGCAACTCTTTGCTATTTAAGCATTTGCATCTGTCCTTCTTGTCCCACACACACTTTGAACTTTTATCCCCTTCTGAAACTGCCCACCCCAGCAAACTCTGAGTGTCCGTAGTGACTGACTGCTTTGTAAAAGGGAGAAGGAGAGACATGGGACTTGAAAAAAATCTGTTGTCTCCACCAAATGCTTTCTCTTCTGACAAACCCCAGCACTGGGATTTGAAAAGATAAAGGGTGTTGGTGCTGGGGCAAAAGATACTTCAGATACCACTGATCTTTCTCATGAGGAATCTTGAAAGGTTATCATGAGAATCATAGAAGCCATGAGACCCAAAATCCTGAGGTATTCCCTTGCAGTGACCAAAGCCTCACTGGAAAACCTTAGAAATATATCTAAATATAAAGCTATTTTTTTCATGTGGAAAAAAAGCTGTTTGAACTGAGGTGTGTAGTTGACATCCCAGGAACACAATGCTGTGTAAAGGAGTCAAGGAATACTTTTGAATATTCTCTCAGAATTCCAGCTTGTTTAAGAGAGCTCTCGCCCAAGAAAGAGATTCCTGCCATTTTGAAAAAGACTGTATGAATATGGAAAAATGTGGATACCCTCTATCCTGCACTGAACTATTACCAGAGCTAGACACTTTGTGACCACTCTTAGTGTAGTGGATAGTCCAAAGCATAAAGCAGAGAACTGATAATGTGATCCAGACACTCACAATACTAAGAAACATCTGAAATCTGAATGAAAAGGGATGCGTTTATAAGCATCTAAGTCTAATGTTACCAAGAAACTTGAAAGAGGAAGGACATGTAGCAGGTTGTGAAGTGACATAATTTGGAATTTGGACACTATCACAAACAGATTTCAGAGGTGAGAGCTAGCAGGGAGGACAGATACTTTGGCTGCACAGTCTGGAATGTCAGCCAATTCCTTAGTGGCCTTATCCAACAGGGCTAAGGAGTACTTGGACATATGAGTCTGGTAATTTGTAGCCCTGAAAGACAGGGTGGCTGAAGTGTAGATTTTCTTCTCAAGACGTTCCATTGTCTTGCTGTCTTTGTCAGCTGGAAGAATAGCTCTGGTAGGAAGCAGCTTGGAAGCCCTATCAGTATAAATGGAGACAGTGACTGGGTTAGCTGGAGGGCACTTATTGAGAAATTTCTCCGATTCTGGGACCTTGTACAATCTGTCAGCCCTGCGTGGGGCTAGAGGTTGGGAGTCAGGGTTAAGGGATGCTGAGGAAAAAGCATCCAGAAAGGCCAGCAGAATAGGAGGGATAGCAGAAGGATTGGGAGTGTCCATCTGTATGAGGTCATAGAACTTCTTCTGCACCTCAGTCATGTCAGTGGATTCCCACTTAAAGTGATTTTTCATTTTGCAGATAGTTTCCCTCACAATCTGACAGATTTGGAGTGCTTTTGCAAGGAAGAGTGGGCAAATATCGCCAAGTCAAGATGTGCCATGCTGACAGACTCCTACCCAAGAAGACTGAATGCTGTAATTAAATCAAAAGGTGCTTCTCAGCAAAGTATTAAAGGGTGTGTGCACTTATGCAACTAGTGTATTGTACGTTTGTTTTTGTTTTTTTATATTTTTCCCTAGCAGATTTGTTTGTTTTTCAATTGAATTGCACAGGTTATAGGTCACATTAAAGGTGGGAAAAGTGAAATGATTTATTGTGGTCTCATTTTTTTATATCACAAAAATGTGGCATTTTGACAGGAGTGTGTAAACTTTTTATATCCACTATATATAAATCATATTAATATTTACAAAAGACAATTATTTATAAAATTCCAGATATCTAGGCTGGCAATATTTCCTTTTGCAACATGCATATTAGGGAGCAGCATAATACCTTATACCTAGAGCACTGAACTTCTTGGTACAGGAACTCCATGCATTAGCCTACCTCATTAGTAAAGGATCTACTTCCCAACATCCCTCTGTAAGCTCAGTAAAGCAGATCGAAACTGTTTTATTTAAATTTATTCAACTTATCCATTTCCATCTGACAGTAATTCAGGCATTCGTAGATCATCTGTCCTGGCTGGCCTCTTTCTGGTGCACATGCATACAATGATTGGTTCCAACACCTGCTATGTTTTGGTCTGCTTTGCCCCACACCTACCTAACCACCTTCAGGTGTGTTTGTCTTTATACTTTACTTTAAATTCCATTTCCAGCTAGGATCCATTAAAGAAATGAAAAGGGACGTGTTTATAAGCATCTAAGTCTAATGTTACCAAGAAACTTGAAAGAGGAAGGACATGTAGCAGGTTGTGAAGTGACATAATTTGGAATTTGGAAACTATCACAAACAGATAGTGTGATATATTTTATATTACAGCATTCAGTCTTCTTGGGTAGGAGTCTGTCAGCATGGCACATCTTGACTTGGCGATATTTGCCCACTCTTCCTTGCAAAAGCAGTCCAAATCTGTCAGATTGTGAGGGAAACTATCTGCAAAATGAAAAATCAAGATGCCAACTCTAACTGCTTCCTGAAATGTGTAAATCACTCATCACATCCATCAGTCCCAATACATATCTTCAAAGGAAGATGTTCATAAAACACAGTTCCTCACAACAGCATACGACAATCACCATATACCAAACACAACAAACAACTGTGTTTAATTTCAATACTACCTCACAGATCGCCTCACTTTTGTTATTAGTACTACTTTCATGGATAACAGACCTGCAAACTCTTCAGTATTACCACTGCTACCATCACTTCCTAAACAAATTTCTGCACCTACTGTATGACTCCATGGGACACTATAACACATTCCAAATTATACAATGACCCCCCCCCTCCATTAATATTCCAAAACGTGCACGCTGATTGGTCAGCATGCTTGTTGTAAATCAGACATTCTAATGGAAAAAGGTCCGGTCGCCCGGACTTTTTCCATTAGTATAAGTCTTTACTATTTTTTTGTGTTAGGCAGCAACAGAGAATGGAAGAGCTCCGTTGCTGTAATCTCGCTATGTTAAATGAGTTTAACATAGCGAGATATCTTAAAAAAAAAAGCAACAGAGATCTTCCTTTCTCCGTTGCTTTTTTTAAAGATATCTCATGGGACAACTTTAAAAAGCAACGGAGATCTTCCTTTCTCCATTGCTTCCTCTACACACAGCTCTGATGTACTGCATAAGCATATGCATGCGCAGTACATCAGAACTGCTCCAGGATACCAGACAGCTGAGAAAGGGCAGCACAGAGGCATTATACAATGCCATTATTTAAGAAAATTAAGTTTTTTTTTTCTTAAAAAATGTCATTGTATAATAGCAATAACCCACTTCTGGGTGTGAGTAATGCTGGATTTACCCACGGTTGTCTTTGTTTGGCCACTCAGGCTTCGCCCTCATGACCAAACCACAGTAACTGTGGGTAAATCCAGCATTACCCACACCCAGGCATGAATTATTGCTTAAATAACCCTTTGATTTCCAGAAAAGTATTTTCTGTATAAGTTTAATCAACCAAAAGGCAAACTGAGCTTCTTAAAATGTATTTCTGAAACTACTTCAACATTATCCATAATCATCAGCAAACCTACTATTGTACACCCAATCATTGTCCAGCTTACTAAAACACATAATATAACAGCAGCTGTACCTCCCACCAGGGAATATAAAATATATCACATTAATATAAGAAGTATCTGCAATAAAATAACTGGTTTTCATAGCTGGATTGACTTTTAAAAACCAGATTTACTCGAAAATGAGACATGGCTGAAACTATGCATTTCAGATGGCAAGCATACCATCCAGGATAAAATATAATCAGAGCTGAGACACACACAAAAAAGGGGGGGTATGCTTATTAAACTCTAACAAAATAAAGTTTAGCAACTCTTCCTAAGAAGTTCCTTCCTTCAACTCAGCAGAATTTCTATTTGTTAATCTAATCATAAAGACCTACTCGCAACTGTTATAGGGACGGTTTATATAACATTACAACCTAATACTACCAAAATTACAACAGAGAATAGCTTATGATGGATCACCATACATTTAACACCCCACAAATATATTTAGAGATGTAAATTCAGACTGGCCAAACTCTACAAATCACTAACCAAAAATACCTAACATTAACCTGTTTGTTTGTTTTGGTAGTGTCACTTATAAGATGCGTAAAGCCAAACACTTGGAAACATAATATAATTGATTGGATATTAACTACCAAAACAATCAATATCCTTTCATCTAGGATCCTACCCAGTTCTCTTAGCAAATATCACCCGGTGTTTTATAACATGGGATAACAAAAGTTCATAAAAAAACAATGTTCAACAGTGTGCATAAAGTCAGTTCCTCAAAATACATTCAACAATTTGTTAAACAGTATAACTGGGTTGAGGATTGGCATAACAGTTAAGCCATTTACCTTACAAACACAAGGTGCAGGGTTTGATTCTCAAATGGGACAGTTCACTAGGCATAAAATGGCCCACAAGGGCAGTTAGTCTAGTACTGACCTATGAACCTATTTACAGGCACCAGTGGCTTAATGGATAAGACACTAGCCTCCTAAGCCAGGGATTGTGGGTTTGAATCCCATCTACTGTGATATAGTCTTCCCAAGCCCCCAATTACACTTATCAAGGGTACGAGAACTTGTCAGACATTTGGAATGCATGGATAGGTTTAAAAAAGCCATTAAACACCTATGAAATGGCACTCTCTCAAAATCCTTCTATTAGATTAGAGAGTGAACTACTTCATATCATACTTTTCTATCAATACTAAACTCCATCACCTATATCCAAAGGAAGAAGGTAACATTTACAACTGTTCCTTTGATGTCAACTTAAAAGACTAATGGTAAATTGGGATAAGGCTTAGAAACAATGGACTTCCAGGATGGCTGCACATTGAGTAACAGCTTAAATCTAGCTCTCTCAGTGTGAAAACAGAAACTCAGCAGAGAAAGTCAGTGAACTTATACTTCTGAGTAAATTTCAGTAACTGGCTAGTAAGTGCACTGCCTGGATGTCAGGAACAAAGAAATACAGAGGATCTGAAGGAAAATTAACTTCAAAAGGTGAGGAAAAACAATGACTGGGAAAAGTACTACAACTGTTCAGCAAAAAGCAGTGCAAACTCCAGACATGACTTCCAGTAACTCAGAGGAAGGTATAATTCAACTGCACACAGACCTTATTAAAATTAATGAAACACTGATGGAGTTTATCAGCTCAAACAATAAAAGGCTGGAAAAATAGAAGAAGCTTTAAACAGATAGTCAGATGAGGTGATAAAATTGAAATGAAGAAAAGCCTGGCTGAATACGAGACTGCACAAGATTAAATGTTTCAAAACATAATAGAATTAGATGACTGAACATGCAGGGAAAACCTAAGATTTTCTGCTGTACTAGAGAAGCTGGAAGGAACAGACTGCATTAATTTTATGAAAGTACAAATAAGGAACTGGTCTGTTATTCCATAGCAGGAGTTGTTAATTGAAAGGGCACATCCTGTGTATACTCCAAATCTGGCTATGGGAAAGCAACCTAAACCTATAATAATAAAGATGCAATCCTACCAGCAGAAGGAGCGGATTCTGACAAAACTATGGCAGAAGAACAAAGTACTAAAAGTGGGGGACAGCAGATTGTTTGTGCAGAATGATTACGCCTACACCAGGCAGAAGAGGAGTAAATATTTATGACTGTTCAGGGAATGTCAAGAAACAGGCATGAGATTCAAACTGCTGTACCCAGCTATCTTCAAATATTCTTTCCTTGAGAGACAAAATTATTTTTTGATGCAGTACATGCTAAGGAGGAACTACAAAAGGTTGCCCAACAAAAATTGAATTGTGAAACAAATGGAGATTCTGTGTATTCGTCTTCTGGTAATAAAGACCACACAGAGACTGTGCCAGTGAAACCTTTTCTGATGTTTCAATGGGAAATGCTTGAGAGAAGGAAAAAAACAGAAGAGTCAACTAGAAAAATCAAGAGTGCATTGGAAATGAAAGAGAAACAGGATTTGGGAGATGGAGATGAACAGGAATAAAACCAGTTACTTGGAAATCAATAAATGTGGGGTAACAAAGCAATAATTACACTTGTGAAACATGACAGAACAAGAAAATCTGGAAATATTGTACTTTTTTGGACTTTGATAAACTTGTAGGGGACTCTAAAACATATACCCTACTTCATGCCATTAATGTTCGGAAAAATACTCAGGAGAGGGGAAAAGGAGTGAGAAAAGGAGTGAGAAAGTTAACTGTAAGTAAAACAATTTTTTTCTTAATGGTACTATTTTTTATAGTGCATGATTTTCTTTCCATGATATAAAATAAAGTTTCTTCAGTTATTTTTAGTGTAATGGGAATACTAATATAAACAGGTGCTCCTGTTTTTTTTCTTTCTCTGTTCTTTTCTCTTTCTCCTTGTTCAAGTTTTAAGAAATGTATGCACTGCAATATAGAAAAGTCTGATTAAAGACCATGACAAAAGAAAAAGTAGTGTACTTTTTCTTAATCTTGCATAGAGGAATGACTGAATTAAGGTTCTTAGCTTTATCTAGTAACAAGTTTTAAGAGGAAGCAGGTAAATAAAAAAGAATATTGTAAGGCATCTTCTATCAAATAAATGCATTCTTAGTAGCAACTGTCTATCTGGTCTTCGTGTCTCCAGAAGACAATCTGATAAAGAAAAATGGCTAGGAGATAATGTTCTCTGAAAGCATTCAAGTGTTTACCCAGCTGGGAGAGCTATAATGATGAGACAAAACCAGATAGCACTTAGAAGGACAGGCTGCACCGTGTGTCTTAGCATGGATAACATTTCTTTTAGGTTAACTCAAGTTGAGTGTGGCTGTCAGTTTGGAACATTTTTTCCTATTAGGAAGATAAAACTTCAGTATTTGAAGATGTACACAGCGTGTGTTATTATTAAGTTAATAGGTTGGGGGCTACGGGGGGGGTGTTTTTGAGGGTTTTCAATAAAACAAAAACTTTTGTAAGATATCTATTTAACTGTAGCAAAAGTAGTAACCAACACAAAACAGCCACCCGGACCACAGTAGCTCGAACAAGAACCAAATGAGTGACTACCAAATGTCAAAATCTGTTGTACAAATCCACACCACGATCCAGGAAACACAGGTTTATTGCAACAAACATAAACCACACAGGTTGAGCGCTTTCATCCACACTAAGGCAGATTTCTTCAGAACCAATTAGCATAGTAGCTAGGTGTGTTTATAAAGCTAATTTGGCGCCAAAAATCAGTTAATTTACTGTGTGTCAATCACTCATATTTTACAAACAAATATTTTACAAATAAATATTGACTGTTATACATTGTTAAAATAAAAATGTTTCCCAAAAACATATATATCCTGTACACGTATATACTTGATTGATAATCCATATGGTTACAATAAAAATATGAGACAAATAAAAAACATAAAAATATATATATATTTTTTTTACAAATATTCTATATAAATATATGGAAATATCACTATAATGAATTGTCCTAAATTTATCTAACAATTTTAACCCCTTTCCAAAAGGAGATAGGGTTTAATGCTAATGCTTTCATTCAAACCCGGCCACGAAGTGGCATCACATAAAATCTGCCACTTTGTTTCTAAGCACGACAAACCAATCTTCCAATTACCCCCATGTGCATTAACCTCAATTTGATCAATAATTTTAAAAGTAAAACTATGTTGGAGACCCTTTTCACTAATGTGTTTACTTAATGCATTTTTTGGGTCGACTTTATTGATTTTATACATGTGTTCATATATGCGGGTCTTAAGCTTCCTTTCCGTCTTGCCAATATAGTAAGCCGGGCAACTGGAACAGGAAGCTAAATACACCACCCGCATAGAATTGCAATTTCCTTTCTTACCATGGCATACGGTTTTGTTGTAATTTCCCAGTTTTGTAATCCTGTTGCTGTTTATATATTGACAATATTTACATCTTCCACACTTACTAGTATGTTGATCATCCCTATCATATTTTTTCAACTTCCCACCTTCAATAATTCTCTTTAGATTTACTGAGGTTTTAAATACACTGATAGGGTGTCTCCCTAATATTGTGGAAGTGTTGTCATTACTAGAAAAAACATCCCAATGTCTCCTTAGAATTTCCTTGACTAAGTTGGAATATGGGCTAAACGTTATCACACACACGTTCCTTCTGGAACTTGAGGTCTCTCTTGTGGTGTCACAAACAAAATTGCTCCCTAACAAGGGAACATACCTATTACCCCATAATCCAATCACATATCTGGTGACGTCCTCCACCAAGGTAGCTGGATATCCCCTACCCAGAAACATCCCTGCTACTATTTCCATTTGATTTTCCATATCTTGTCTTGTAGAGCACATCCTCGCAACCCTAATGCATTGCCCCTTGAGGACATTTTTAAAAATGTGTGGAGGATGGTTACTACCAAACTGTAAGTAATCGTTGGAGAAAGTTGTTTTCCTATAAATTTTAGACTTGAATCCCTCATCAGAATGACTGATGTAGGTGTCCAAATACGGGATTCCATACTTCTCCATTTTATACGTGAATCTTAAAAAATCCGTAGTGCCATTTAAATAGGAAATAAAACAGGGAATGTCTTCTCCAGGACCTTTCCAAATAATAAACAGGTCATCAAGGAACCGTGTGTACAATGCAATGTGTTTGGAATATTTGCTAGATAATACAAATAGCTCTTCCCACTCCAGCATGACGAGGTTCGCAAAAATGGGAGCACACGATGCTCCCATAGCTACTCCCCTTGTTTGTTTGAAGTACTCACCCTCAAACTGAATGTAATTGTTTGTGAGAACCAAACCCATCATGCTGAGTATCAAACATATTTTGTCCCATGTTAAATTGGAATGTTTTCTCAAACTGCTTTCAAAATATTCTAGTCCAGTAGTGTAAGGAATACATGAAAATAAGTCCTGAACATCAATAGTCAGGAATATCAAATCTGAAGACCATATGTCATGTTTTAACTTGCCCAAAAAGTGCCAAGAATCTTTTGTTAAATGTGCAACATTGGAATAAACATGTTTGCACCAGTGGTCAATAGCTACCCCTATGTTAAATGTTTTTGATTTTGATCCGGATATGATGGGTCTAAAGGGGGGGGTTATTTGTGTTTTTGTGTATTTTAGGAATACCGACAACTTTTGCCATCACAGGGTGCTCGGTTCTAATAAATTCATACTCCTCATTCGTGATACGGTTGTCAAGTAGGTATTCCTCAATAATCAAATCTATCCTGTGATATCCTATGTTGATCTGGTTTAGGGATATCTGTTCATAATTACCTGAATTAAACAGGATATCTTGGATAGCTTGAATGTAGGTTTCCAAATCAAATATCACCAAACCTCCCCCTTTATCCGGCTTCATTATCCTAATGTCTCTATTGGCCACTATCTGGTCCAAACATGCTCTCTCTCCATTCGTAAGATTATCTGTAAATAGTGTACCGTACCATGGGTCTCTCCGTATATGTCCACACAGGTGATAAATATCCTTACATACCATCCTCTCGTAATTAATGACTTCTGCATTACTAACAGGAATATATGCACTTTTCCTCACCAGTTTATTGGTGTGATTGTCACTGGATGTGTCTTTAAAATTAAATTTTTATTTTAACAATGTATAACAGTCAATATTTATTTGTAAAATATTTGTTTGTAAAATATGAGTGATTGACACACCGTAAATTAACTGATTTTTGGCGCCAAATTAGCTTTATAAACACACCTAGCTACTATGCTAATTGGTTCTGAAGAAATCTGCCTTAGTGTGGATGAAAGCACTCAACCTGTGTGGTTTATGTTCGTTGCAATAAACCTGTGTTTCCTGGATCGTGGTGTGGATTTGTACAACTGATTTTGACATTGGGTAGTCACTCATTTGGTTCTTGTTCGAGCTACTGTGGTCCGGCTTTTGTAAGATATGACATAGGCTCAAATGAATATGACAAGAAACAACTGTATAAAATATCAACCTGCCAAACAGTGTATACATGTAACACAAAAGCTGGAACTAGACATTTAACAAAAACGCTGTTATACATAATAGGAGGAAATAATAACTTTTTAATACAATGATGTTTTCTGTAATGTCAATGGTCTCACAGATAAATATAAAAAAGAAAGAGTAGTGAACTATATAAAAAATGTAGAATGTAAATTGTTATACTACAGGAGACATACACAGAAAAACTGAACATGTGAATTTGATAAAGAAGGGGTTATTCTTATGGTGGTGAAAACCTAATTAATACTGGGAATGCATTAATAAGCTACTAAAACCTGAAAAGCAAACCAAACCCAGCCCACTCCCCAATGAAATGGACACAATTATTTATTTACAGATGTAGCTGAAAGCTGATTATTTCTCCCAGAATTTTCTTAAGCTCCATTATGGCAGATTTAGGTTGAATATAAACATATGCCACTGAAATTCACCTCCCTTGCTAGTGGCCAATTAGTACTACAAATCTACCAATGTTATCTTTTTCTCCTCTTCTATCATTATTGGATCCCCTCCTGCAATTAATATAAGTACTCTTCTTTTTCTTTGTCCCAGGTATTCTGCTGAATAACAATCCTGAAAGCCTTTCTTTATCAAATTCACATGATCAGTTCTTTCCAACTGTATGTCCTGTAGCATAGCTATTTGCACTCCACATTTTAATATAGATTACTACTCATTTTTTGTATTTATCTGTGACACCATTGACATTTAAACACATTACAGAAAGCACCATTGTATTACAAAGTTGTTATTCCCACCATTTATGTATAACCGTTTTTATTGTTAAATGTCTAGTCCCATGCATACATACCCTATTTGGCAGATTGATCTTTTACACAGTTGTTTCTTGTCACATGCATTTGAGGCTATGTCACACCTTACAAATCTTTTGTTTTATTGAAAGCTCTTAAATAAAACACACAGATACACACATACCCATACACACACACACACACACACACACACACACACACACACACACACACACACACACTACTCCCTAAAACCAATTAACTTAATAATACACACAACTATGCACATCTTCAAATATTGAAGTTTTGCCCTCCTAATAGGAACAAATGTTCCAAACTGACAGACACACTCACAGACTTGGGTTAACCTAAAAAAGAAATGTTATCTATGCTAAGACACATGATGCAGCCTGTGCTTCTACTAAATACTGTCTGGTTTTGTTCATAGGTGTGTACTAGGCTAATGGCCCTGGGGCCTTTACAAGCCTAGCCATAGGATTACTCTTGCATAGTGCCAACCGACCTTAATTCCCAGTGCCTCTGTTGAGTAAAGCCACTGGTGTTATCTCCGGGGTGAATTTTCTGTTTCCCATCCACTCATCAAGATTTCTCTTAAAGACGGTCAGTGGGGTGCCCTACTTGACATGTATGGGAAGTCTGTTCCATAGCACAGGCAGTCTCTAGGTTATGAACCTGTCCCTCCAACATGTTCTGTTAACTGTGGTAATGAGGTTGAGGTCTCTGGAGCATGTGGTGTGGAGGGATTTGAATTTCTTTAGATGTAGCATTTCTAACAGAGCTAGGTCAGACATGTGTCAAGCAGCGATCACTTCTAGGTAGACAATATCAGACAGAGAACAGTTGGAGCTTTTTGAGTCTGTCCATATAGGATAAATGTTCAAGGCCTAGGATCCTCTTTGTGAGGTACTTTTGCGGCCTCTCCAGTTGTTGTAGGTGTCTAGTGAGGTAAATGCCAAATGAAGCATTGTACTCGATGATTGGCCTAATGAGGGAGGACTAGACTGAGACAATGACCTCTTTCTTCCTGGATGCAAAGCCCTTAGTAATGAGATGTGCCACAAAGAAGGACTTTCTGACCACAGTGGCAATGTGGTGATCACCTGTGTTCCCAGATCTCTTATAACACCTTCTGTGTTCAGTGGACTACCATCAATGTGGTAATTCATGGGAAGTGTTTTTTCCCAAAGGGGATGATGACACATTTTTCAGCATTGAGCTTAAGGCCATAATTCGGACACCAGTCATTGGTCACAGTGAGGCCATTCTGTAGGATGTTAACATCACTTGGGGAATTAATAATAGCTCCCAACTTGCAATTGTCTGCGAACTTTGTCAGCCAGAGTCCCTCCGTGTTGGCCTGGACTTCAGAGAAGTGGATACCAAAGAGGAGAGGACCCAGGACAGAACCCTGTAAGATTCCACTCGTGACTAATTAGCAGTCTGACTTGGAGTCAGCTACTTTCACACTGTGGGTTCTATCTGTGAGCCAGTTTGCAACCCACCTAGTGATATAGGGGTTTATGCCAAGCTTAGAGAGTTTTTCCTATGATTCCTGAGTGGGGAATGGTATCAAAAGCCTTGGCCAGATCAAGGTAGGCTGTATGAACAACCTTGCCTTCATTCACAACTCTGGTGACTGACTCAAAGAAGTTGATCAAGTTGAGCAAGCATGATCTACCCTTCACAAAACCAAACTGTGTAGGAGCCAGAGTTTGGAGATTACCTATATCCTTGTTCATTAGGTCCATGATGATGCGTTCCATACCTTTGCATATCAGATTCATCAGACTAATGGGGCGATAGTTCCCAGGGTCTGTAGTCGCTCCTCCTTTGTGGAGAGGGCTGACTGTAGCAGTGTGCCATTCAGCAGGGACAAAGTCTGAGGTGAGGCTGTGATTGAACGGGGCACACAGGTGAGATGCCAGTTCACTCTGTAGTTCAAGTAGAACACAACCAGGGACATTGTCAGGTCCCATAGAAGCTGTATTCTTGACCTTGGACAGTGCTGTTTTAACCTGTGCATCAGTATTACTGGGTGTGTGGTAATCTACTGGTATTGTGATTGGTCCTTGGGGGGGGTAAAGTTGGCACTGAATCTGTCGGCCAGTATACTGGCAATATCTGTTGGCTCGGTATAGGAGGTACCATTGTGCAGTAGCTCAGTGCAAATCTGGGTATTGCCATGGAGATTCTTTACATAACTATAGAAGGCCTTGTGGTTGTCTTTACTATCTGCTGCAATTCTGTTTTCATAACTAGCTTTAGAGGATTTGGTGAGGGATCTCAACTTTTTTTTGAGGCAGATAAGGGAGTTTTTCCAGTCTTGGGACTTCACCTTATTCCACATCAGTTTCCTTCTCCTGTTGTAGAGTTTGTTTATGGCAGGGGACCACCATTTTTTGGAGGAGAGTGTCTTGGTTCTATTGTCTTATTTTTAATGCTCTCCCAGCTGGGTAAACACTTGAATGCTTTCAGAGAATATTATCTCCTAGCCATTTCTCTTCATCAGATCATCCCCTGGAGACACAAGTACCAGATACAGAATCACTACTATACATACATTTATTTGTTAGAAAGAAGCCTTATAATATTAAATATTCTTTTTCATTTACCCACTTTCTCTTAAAACTTGTTACTAGATCAAGCTAAGGGCCTTAATCCAATCATTCTCTTATGCATGAATAAGAAAAAGCACATTTTTCTTTTGTCATGTTCTTTAACCAGAATTTTCTACATTGCAGTGCATACATTTCTTAAAACTGAACAAGGAGAAAAAGAAAAGAACGTAAAAAGAAAAAACAGGGAGTACCTGTTTACAATAGTATCCCCATTACACTAAAAAAATAACTGAGAAAACTTTACTTTATAAAATGCAAAGAAAATCATGCACTGTAAAATAGTACCATTAAGAAAGAAAATTTTACTTACAGTTAACTTTCCCCTCCTAAGCATGTTTCTAAAACATTAATGACATGAAGTAGAGCATATGCTTTAGGGCCCTTACAAGTTTAACAAAATCCAAAAAAGTCCAATATTTCTAGATTTCCTTGTTATGTCATGTTTCAACAAATAACATTATTGCTTTGTAATCTCACATTTGTTAATTTCCAAATTACTGGTTTTATTCTTGTTCATCTCCATCTCCCAGATCCTGTCTCCGCTTCATTTTCAATGTACTTTTGATTCTTCTAGTTGACTCCTGTGCTTTTTTCCTTCTCTCAAGCATTTTCCATTGAAGCATTGGAAAAGGTTTCATTGGCACAGTCTCTCTGTGGTCTTTATTACAAGAACAGCAAGATTGTAGACTTTCCTTCTGTTGCGCAGCTCACTTTTTGTTGGACAAAGTTTTGTATTTCTTCCTTAATGTGTACTTATCAAAAATTATTTTGTCTCTCCAGGGAAGAATATATTGAACACAGCTGGGTACATCAGTTTGAATCTTATGCCTGCTTCTCGACATTCTCTGAATAGTGATATATATTTACTCCTCTTCTGCCTTGTGTTCAATGAGTAATCATTCTCCACAAAAACTCTGCTGTCTCCTATTTTTAGTACTTTGTTATTCTGCTATAGTTTTGTCAGTATCAACTCCCTCTGTTGATAGGATTGCATTTTATTATTAAGGGTCAAGGTTGCTTTCCCATAGCCAGGTTTGGAACATACACACAATGTGTCCTTTCAATTAACAACTCCTGCTGTGGAATACCAGTCCAGTTACTTATTTGTGCTTTCATAAAAATAATACAGTCTGTTCTTTCCAACTTCTCTGATAACAACAGAAAATCTCTGGTATTCCCTACATGTTCTGTCCTCCAAGTCTATTATTTTTTGTAACATCTCTTCTTGGGCAGTCTCATATTCAACCAGCCTTTTCTTCACTTCAGCCTCTGACGTTTTCAGTCCTATTACCTCATCTGAATATCTGTTTAAAGCTTCTTCCATTTTTCCAGCCTTTGGTTTTTTGAGTTGATATACTCCATCAGTGTTTTATTTTAATCAGGTCTGTATGCAGTTGTCTTGTACTTTCCTCTAAGTTACTGGAAGTCATGTCTTGAGCTTGTATGCTTTTTTCTGAACAGCTGCTGTCAGTCCCAGTTAGTGTTTTTCCTCACCTTTTGAAGCAGATTTTCCTTCAGATCCTCTGTATTTCTTTGTTCCTGGCATCAAGGCAGTGCACTTACTTGCCAGTTACTGACTTTCTCTGTTAAGTTTCTATTTTCATACTGGGAGAGCTAGAATTAAGCTGTTACTCAATGTGCAGCCATCTTAGAAGTCCCTTGACTTCCTATAATGTGTCTATATAGCAACTTTTCAGAACTTTAGTTTCATTAATGAGGTTTGAGAGGATAATCATGACTGATTTCTCAATAATTTAAAAACCTGTTTAACATAAAAATGAACTTATCCATGCAGCTAGCACTCCCTCATAACTACTCTCATTCTCCTTCTGGTACTCTTACCCAAATATCTCATACTCCCTACTACCTACAGATCATCTTTTCTTCTCTTCTCAGTAGTCCACCCATATATAAATATTCCCTCTACCCTTTACTACGTTGTTCTCTACTAGCTACTCTTTTAATTTTCATCATGACTACGTTACAACACTTCCTAGAAGTTTAAGTTTTAGTTAAGTCCACATAAATACTAGGAATAAATGTATGCATTTATAATTATATTTCTAAGACTTGTAACTTAATTGTTGCTTGGCAATTATTTATTGTAAAATGTGGATCTTCATCATTACCCTCTCATTGTTTTGCAAATTAATTGCTGTTTGACAAACTCTGTATTGTAAAATGTGAAGTTTTTCTCCCAAGGCTTCCAGTGATAAATGAGCCTTGGCTCAGTAGATTATCTTGGTTAACAAATGCAAATAAATGAATGAATAAACTTCAGCTCTCCATGGATGCTTTACGCCTATAAATCACACTCTTACTACACCCTGTCACTGGGGAAGGGGGCACAGGTCACTTTTTAAGACGTGCTACTCATTCAGGAGAGAACAGATCCAAAGGCATTCCTTTGGTTTTGCTCTGACTATAGAGCAGATTAGTACTGTAAAATAGAATAGGAAACCTCAGGACCTCACCCAGTCTTAGGTTCATAGGTTCATACTAGGCTATCTGCCCTAGTGCATTTATAAGCCTAGCCAGAATGTGTTTGGCTTTCGCCACCCATTTTAAATTTATTTTGCTATGCCCTTTTTCGAGCTTAGTATACTGTGCCTCTGTCTAACAGTGACACAGAAGTGATACCCGGGGTAAACCTACGATCTCCCATCCACTCATCAAGATTCCTCTTGAAGAGAGTCAATGAGGGACTCTGCCTAACCTGGACTGGGATTTTATTCCAAAGTGAAGGGAGCCTCTGGGTTATGAATCTGTCCCTCCAGCATGTCCTATTTATTTCAGTACTGAGGTTCAAGTCTCTCGAGCGCGTAGCTCGATGGGATTTGGATTTTCTGAGGTGCAGCATGTCCATTAATTCCGGGTTGGACATGGCTTTATACGTCAGGCACAGATCGCCTCTGAACAGGCGGTATGCCACTGAGTTGAGATGGAGTTTCTTTAACCGGGCAGCATATGGCATCTGTTTGAGCCCTTTGATCCTCTTGGTGAGGTACTTTTGGGGTCTTTCCAGTTGCTGCAGGTGTCTGGTAAGGTACATCCCAAAAGGGGCATTGTACTCAATTATGGGCCTGATGAGGGAAGAGGCACGATGACCTCCCCTGATCTAGATGTGAATCCCTTCATGATTAGGTAGGCTATATAAAATGTTTTTCTAACCACTTTGGCCACGTGGTTGTCAAATGAGAGATTGCTATCAACTTGGGTCCCCAGGTCCCTAATTACTTCTTCTGTACTTAATGGATTACCACCTATGTGGTAATTTGTGGGCACTTTGTTTTGCCAAAGGGATGACTATACACTTTTTTGGCATTTAGCTTGAGGCCATGGCTCTGGCACCAGTTGTCTGTTTCTATGAGGCCCTTTTGGAGGATGCTTGTGTCGGCTGGAGAGTCGATTATGGTGCCCAGTTTGCAGTCAGCTGCAAACTTGGTCAGCCACAGTCCTTCCGTGTTGGCCTGTACCTCCGAGAAATATATACCGAACAAGAGAGGTCCCAGGACTGAGCCTTGTGGGACACCACTTGTAACTGGTTTGGAGTCTGACATGGCTCCAGCAATTCTAACCATGTGGGTTCTGTCCTTGAGCCAGTTTGCAATACATCTAGTGACATAGGGGTTTATATTTAAGCTGGTGAGCTTATCTATAATGCCCGAGTGGGGTATTGTACTTCCTGCTAGAGTATAGACTTAGCATTTCTAGAAGATTTTCCATAATAAGTACAATTTAGGGTTGGAATGCTTATGTTTGGCCCTTTAGGAATTCTGATTAGCAAGTCCCTATAATCTGTGTCAATAAAAAACTCAGAAACCTTCTCCATGTTGATGCATAACTGATAGCAGGAATACACCAGTGATCAATGAACTGCCTATGTGGGTTGCATACACATTACAGGCCCAGAAATGTCCAGTCCCAGGTACATATAAATAGCTATAAAGAGTGTAAACCTTCCCAGTTATTTATTAAATATTGACTTTGTTGATTGAGTTTAGTGCTTAGGAGAACTGGTCTAACACTACTTGGCAAGTGCTGGAGATATCGAATAAAGTTAAATCAAATGTGTGTGGGTATGTTAAGTGTGAGTTTAGGAATTTAATGCCAAAACACTTGGGAGTTTTGGCATTATAGGTGGTAGTATGTGTACAAGTGCTTGTAGGTTAGGGTAAGAGTAAAGGAGAGGGAAGGAAATATATTTATTGTTCTGCACATATGCCAATGTGCGTGTAATGTGCAACTGAATGAAGTGAAGCAAGTTGTAGGGTTGTGGTTAGCGGCACTGGACAGGGCTAAAGATGTCATACATTAGCAAAGTAGTGTAGGGGGACAAATCTCACTCCATCCAGCCATACCAATAAGTGCTAACCATATCCTTTACTCTCTCCCTGCTCCTAGCCCCAAACCTACACCTTACCATAGAAAAACCCTGTCTGTAACACTACCAATATTCAGACAAAGTGTTTCTGAATGCAGTGGTAGGGTTTTTATTGACTAACTGGAAAAGGAAATGGTTTACTTTCCTTTTTCACTGGACTTTTATAGGTTTTTCACTAGGTGAGTTTTAATCATTACTGTTCAGTTCCTTTGTATGCAATCATTTGACATATACCCAGACATATTCCTCCTGGTTACATTTTATGCCTAGTCTAAATTATTCTCTCTCTTTACCTCACTTTGCTATATACACACTCATTTCAGTCCTACCCTTCCTCTAATACTGTCTTCACACATTACAGCTTTGCAAAGCTCTCACTGTTACCTTATTACTTCTGACTTATCCACCCTTCTTGCCTACTTCATACAGAGTATGCCCCTTCCTGTTACTTATATTGTGTAGCAGTACATAGCTTCTAATTGTTCATTCTGTGGTACTGTTTGCTTAAGCTGCTTTACACATTGGTTATTGCAACTACAATATCATATTGCTTTTGACAAATGATCTGGTGGATTATCTTTTGGCAATCATTTAATAAATATCTTCTTTAATGTTTATATATTTTGTTTGCTGTGCTCAGTGTATGGTCCATCTCATGCCTGAAAAGGGTCCTTGTACCAGTCCACCTACCCAGTTAATAAAACAAACAATACTGCACTCACCCTTGATACCAAAGTCATGGCTGAAAAGAGTCCTTGTACCAATCCACCTATCCAGTTAAAACAAAAAAAATCATGAGCACTGACAGGTCATGCATATGTTTATTAATTTGCACAATAAATACATTTCTTATGCATTTCTGTTTTAAGTGTTCGCTACCATCATAGGTTCATATGCAAGTACACGGCAAGCTGTCCTTGTGGACCATTTTAAGCCTAGCCAATTTTTCTTAGTGAGAATTAAACCCTGTAACTCTTGTCTGTGAGGTAAACACCTTAACCATTATGCCAACTCCCATATCTGTCCTTATACAACTACGACCTGACTGCAGAACACCACGATTACTAACTCATTGTTATTTAACTGTTGGACTACATATTTTTTTCTGTATGGATAATGTAAAAGAAGACCACTGGTTATCATGCGACCTTCTGGCATATCTGCAGTCCTTGGCTGGTGATCCTCATTCATCAAAATTATCTACACCATCAATTTCTCTCTGAAGTGTCTTTGTTCACTAAATTACTTTCATGAATCCGTGTGAGTTTACACTGTCAAATTCAATGAAAACCACTGGGACTGATTCCTAATGATTCCGCTCTCACTTTTCCTTTACTGAAATCTTTTTGTGCATAGTTTCACATATGCACTTAGGGCTTTGTGCACAGCCTTGATTATTAAGAATGTACTTCCTGATTTAAATGATTACGAGTAATATCAGTTGGAATATCAGACCTTAAGAAAACATGTTACTCAGCTCATTTACGTAATAAGTGTAATCTTTTCATTGGTACAAACAGTCCCCTGCAGATGCACATATATGTACACCGTGTAATTGTACAGTAATTAATTACTACCCTAAGGGAAGATCTATTGCTCAGGAGTTCAAATAGAGGAAAATGCAAACATTGCATGTTATACCTTATGCTAATGTTTGCAATAAAACGTCAGTAAAAAAATAAAACATTGCCTTTTTGACATTACAAATCTAAATCCAGAAACTATAAAACTGAATTTGTTTTTACAAACATGGTAAATCAGTGACTATGATTTATACAATAAACCAGGTTTCATATTAGCATTAAGGTGGCAAAGTGCTTATGGAGAGACTTGACAGGTATATAAAGCGGTAACATATTTAAACTCAGATGAAGGGAGGAGTGGGCAGAAGTGGTAAATAAGAATGGAAATAGTGAAGTGAAAATGGCACTGAAAAGGATATGAGGAGGGTAAGGAGTAAGTCATTAGGTAATGATGATGTTACGAAATGCAGGGCATCTGAAAACATACAAGTTACAGGGCAGCTATGGAGTTGTGATGGCTGATACAATGATAGTACAGCAGACCTGGGTAAATGATAAAATACAGTAGAACATGGTGCTGCCTAAATAAATGACTTTCAGAAATGAAGCTTCAGGTGAGGATGAGGTGATTGACAGAATAACAAAAGGTATGCTGGATAATGAGGATTTGGATGGAAGGGAATTTGGAGGAAGTATGTAATGTAAGAAATACTAATTTTCTGGCAATCAGTGTGGTAGGAGCATAAAAGGGACACCTGGTAGATGGACACTCTATAGAGATCTTCAAATGTTAATATAACACAAGATGGGTTAATGAATGGTAAATTAAACTGATGGATGAGAAAAACGGCATATCATTATGGGTGACTTTCATATGACAGAAATGGACTGCAGTTCCTAGGTCAGGGGTTGGAAAGCAAAAAAGATAGTAATAACAGAACATAAATACCCAACAGTTGAAAGAATACACCAGGAAGAGTGAAGTAATGAATATAGTTTTGAGAAGGAAGAAAGAGGTGGGAGAAGAGAAAGTAAATACCTTAATACGTAACAGGATTATGGCATAGTACATTATTAGGACAAGGGATGGCAGGTGAAAAAACTAAGATGCTGACATATGATTAGAGGGGAGCAATTATTAAAAAATAGGAAAGTTAATTGGAAAGATACTGGAGGACTAGGAAAGGTTAAAAGGATACTTGAGCACTCGAATCCTTTTAAAAATTCAGTTTATAAGGGAATGAGGGAAAGGCATTGTAAGAAGCAAACAGGTAAAATGCTTATATAGTTGAAGGTGGAACTCGGGAGGAGTTGCAAGAAAAAGAAAGGGACATAGAGAACAGAGGATGAAGGGAGACAAATATTGTGTATATTAAAAGCAATGAAGAAAACTGCATATAGAGAGGTAGTCTCTAATAATACAAGATTAGCAGAGCAGTTGACAGAGGGTACTGGGGTAAAATTATTCTTTAATTACAGATATGAAGAGGAAAGAAGGATGGAAATAAACAAGGTAAGGCAACAGTTTCAAAATGTAGCAGAACAAACAGATTCTTAAATTCTTTACATTTGTACTTACAAAGGATAAAGGGATGGGATCATACCTCTCAAAACTGTCCAGATTTTTGCTTTATATTTTTGGTCTGTTCCTCAAACTTTGTGGTTTTTCTGCAAATCACCGATGAATGAAGTTGATAAATAATGATAAATTTGAGATTCAGGCTTCATATCCTTCAGAAAATGCATGCTAATACAAACCTGTTATTTTAGCAACTTTATAAGTTTATAAGAAAAATATTTAAAGTATGTCCCTATTTTGGGGGCTTTGCTCCCCCATTATTTTAGGCTTTGTCCAGATTTCTTGCACTAATAGGTTGAGAGGTATGGGTGGGATGCTTGTATGAAGGTTGCCACAGATAACAGAGGTGACAGATGATGCTACCTGGACTGAAGAAGATTATGATAATAAGAAATGTAAGGGGAACTTCGAGCATTACACATTACTCACCAGGCTGACAAAGAACAAATAGATCATATACCCAACAACCAAGCTGACAGCAAAAGCTACAGAAATGTATTTGTACCCATGCAATAGTCAGGACTGCACTTGAAGACGTTAATTGTCATGGCTTTCTTAATTTTTAATGGCAACTTATTCCACAAAACTGTTTTGCAATTAAAACAGTGTTATATTTCATTAGAATGATTCAATGGTGTTTGAAGCCTGACATGACCTTGCCCAAGACCTGCAGCTTTTGGAGATATAAAATAGCCCCGTTTATTAATAATACCAAGTTATTTAAAGAACACTTCATATACCAAAATCAGTTCACAACACTATCTTCTCTCATGTTTTAAAGAAACGTGGTTCAATTGAATCAATCTTTTAATATAAGAAAGAGATCCAAGAGATGGATTTATTGAACACATTCCAGTCCTATATTTTTTTATGAGAACCAGAAAGAGACCACAGGAAACACCAAATCAATGAAACAGGCCAACCCAGGCACAACCCAGGAAGGCAAACCAAACAACGCAGAAGGATAAATGAATAAAATTTATTGCACAAAGCCCCACAGATTTAGCGATTTCGTAAAAAACGTCATCACAGTCACTGAACACAACACAGCACCACATATAAATACCTAACCCATAAATTCATGCACAATGAAACTTCCCCTTCAATTAAGAAACTTAAATACCTTAAAGTAACAGACAGTATTAAATGTAAAACATTCATGGAAAAATACATTTCAAAAATCATAAAAAAAACTTTTTAAAAACATTTCAAAGAAACATTAAACTAAGTCATTATACACTAAATGGGAAGTCACTCTATACAATATAAGATTTCAATTTGAGCACACTAGCTATAGACAAATCATTGAGGCCAGGGGGAACAGTGGCATTCAGTTTCAATTGCCAACTTAATTCTTTGGCCTCAAGCACATCTTCCCAGGGTCTCCCCCTGAAATCCCTCTGAACACATTCTAACACAAAAAAAACAAAGACATCATCTGTATTACAACTGATGTGCCTAGCAAGGGCATTTTTCATATCCCCCTTCCTCATATCTAATCCATGTTCATACAGACATTCCCTGAATTTTCTTTTTGCCTTTCCAACATAAAAATATTCACACCTAAGGCACTTGCCCATATATATAACCCCTGTCGTATTACAAGTACAATGGAACTTGGACCTAAAGACCCAATGATTAACCTCTATCTGGTCACCTTCCAACACCATCTTACATTGTGGGCAATTACCACACCTATAGGTGCCCCATTTCTTATTTGTAATATTAGGCACGTAATCAATAGTAGGATGTTCAAAGTAATTTTTCAGGGTATTACCACTCCTGAACACAATATGAGGTCTAACCTCTACAACACTGGCCATTTCTTTAAATACAGAAAATATGTTTCAATATTTGTAAATGATCTCCCTAATGGAAGCTGCCTCATTGCAAAACTGGGTAATTAATGCCCCATCCAGTTCCAACTGGTCCCTGCCTTTATTTCTTCCAGGCCCAAACTCCCCTTGGACCAAATTTGAACTAATAAGGGGAATAATATCCCCCTTGATTCTTCTATCTTTAATGTCATTCACTATTTGTGACATTAAGCCAGCATGATACCCTCTACATTGAAACATGGTACCCATTCTTTCACACTCCTTGACAAACTGATCCCAATTAGACACCATTCGGGCAAGCCAAATGTATTGGCCCTTCACTATCCCGGCCTTTTGATGGAAAGGATGATTGCTTTCAAAATGAAGAATGCTATTGCTGTAAGTGGGTTTACGATATATTGTACTAACCCAACTTCTGTTAACCACATCCTTGGAAATAGTAACATCCAAATAGTTAATGGAACACAAATCAAATTGATGGGTGAACTTCAAAAAAGACGTACAGGCATTTAAAAAATGTATAAAGCCGTCAATTTCATCTACTGTTCGATCCTATACAATAAAAATGTCATCAAAAAAATGGGGTTATAAACTCCATGGTTTTACCTCAAAGTGTGGAAACAAAATACGTTTCTCCCACTGTAACAAAATAATATTACCAAAGAATGGGGTGCATGTCGCACCCATTGCTACATCTCTTTTTTGCCTGAAATACTGTCCATCTAAAAACACAAAATTGTACTTAAGTACCAGTCCCATACAAAGAACCAAAACATTAATGGTGTTATTGTCAAGGACAGTGCATTCACAAAGGAAATCATGAAACCATTCTAAACCCACTTCGTGGGGAATGACATTATACAATTCTACCACATTAATAATCATGAAAACACAATTTTCAGAGAATTCCACCATTTTAATCTTCATTAAAAAGTCCCAGGAATCTTTACACTTATGTTCAAAAGACTCAAACAGCTGTTTAAAATGAAATCAGCATATTTCCCAAGGGAGTGTGTCTTGGATTTCATAGCACTAACAATTGGCCTCATAGGTGGATTATTTATACACTTATGAATTTTGGGTATCCCAAAAATAACAGGTACAACAGGATATTTTACTTGAAAAAAAAAACAAACACATCATAAGATATTTCATCTTCATCCAACATGTCCTGCAAATAAAAATCAATACTCTGATAGGCCAATTTAATTAAACGTAAAGATATTTCTTCATATAAATCACTGTTATTAACATGTGATAACATTTTGTTAATATAACCCTTACCCATAATGACAATCCCTCCCCCTTGTCGGGTTTCATAACCTTGAGCTGTTTACCACTGGAAAGTTCACACAACAATGCAGATTCCTAGGGACTTAATTATCATGAACATGTGAACTTTTGTCTTTTAAATTCCTAAAATCAAACTCTACCAATTTTTCAACAATAATGAGTGGTAAAGGCAATGGGGGATTAAATGTGCTGCTTCTCCTCAGCACATCCCCTACACAATGGACTTCCTCATTAAACAAAAGTTTGAAACACATTTTCCTAAGAAACAGTTTTAAATCAACAAGTAAATTATCAATTTTAAAATGATGCAGGGACAAACACTTTGCCCCTACTAAGTAAATTAACATGTTCCATACTGCACTTGAAATCACTATAACTGTACAACATAAAATCACCTGCACAGTTACGAACAATTTCTACAACTGTACCTTGGACATTAGAAGAAAATACAACACCAACAGTACCTTGCATATCATTTTCATCAAAAGAAAACGCATTAGAAAAGTCCAGGTTCATCTCTGTTCCCAATTCCTGTTGTAGTGATAATTCCCCTGTTGATAGTTCCTGGTGTTGGAATGACCATTGTTGCCTCTATTCCTCTGATTCTCTATTCATTTAGACCTCCGAGGCCCATTGACTTGACTCCTGTCTAAAGGGACTTCTGTTTCTCCCACAACCTGGTTATCTCGGTTGGGAGAACCCTCCCACTGATGCACATCATAGGAAGCTTTGTTCGTATTGGTTGAAAGCGGTTTAGGATACTCTTTCCCTTCAGCATATGCTAAGCTGCCTCTTTCAAACTTTTTTCTCTTATTGTTTCTCATTCTTTCAATGTCCCCATCAACCTTTTTAAAAATGGCCATATAGTCATTCTGATAATCTAGGAATAGCAAATCATTGTGGATGGCACTATCCAATCTCTCAGATTCCACAATCAAGCCATCGATCTCTCTTTGATTAAATTTTACCAGGCACTCCTGGAGCTCACAGCCATGCCGGTCAAAAAGTTGCAAAAGCTCCTCATGAAAGAGTTGCAAAAGCTCCTCATGAAAGGGAGACCCAGCCTTAACCCCATTGGGGAACTTCCAGGACCGAAGGCCCTTCGGCACTCTCTTCACTCTGATACACTCATGTAGGTAGGCATTATCAAGTTGTAACCTTTTGCAATGAAATATAGACTGTTTTAAAGGAACTAATGGAGCTTCTTAAAGAGTTTGGCTCCACATTATGCCCCAGTTCCTCAAGAGACACTGCCCCCAAAATACCCAAAATTCATAAATGTATAAATAATCCGCCTATGAGGCCAGTTGTTAGTGCTATGAAATCCAAGATACACCCCCCTTGGGAAATATGTTGATTTCATTTTAAAGAGCTGTTTAAGAGTCTTTTGAACATAAGTGTAAAGATTCCTGGGACTTTTTAATGAAGATGAAAATGGTGGAATTCTCTGAAAATTGTGTTTTCATGACTATTGATGTGGTAGAATTGTATAATGTCATTCCCCACAAAGTGGGTTTAGAATGGTTTCATGATTTTTTTCCTTTGTGAATGCACTGTCCTTGACAGTTACACCATTAATGTTTTGGTTCATTGTATGGAAGTGGTACTTAAGTACAATTTTGTGTTTTTAGATGGACAGTATTTCAGGCAAAGAAGAGGTGTAGTGATGGGGGCAGCATGCGCCCCCATCTTTGCTATTATTTTGTTACAGTGGGAGAGGCGTATTTTGTTTCCACACTTTGGAGTAAAACCATGGAGTTTATACCTTCGGTTTTTCAATGACATTTTTATTGTATAGGATAAAACAGTAGATGAAACTGAAGGCTTTATACATTTTTTAAATGCCTCTACTTCTTTTTTGAAGTTCACCCATCAATTTGATTTGTGTTCCATTAACTAATTGGATGTTACTATTTCCAATGATGTGGTTAACAGAAGTTGGGTTAGTACAATATATCATAAACCCACTTATAGCAATAGCATTCTTCATTTTGAAAGCAATCATCCTTTCCATCAAAAGGCCAAGATAGTGAAGGGCCAATGCATTTGGCTTGCCCGAATGGTGTTTAATTGGGATCAGTTTGTCAAGGAGTGTGAAAAAATGGGTACCATGTTTCGATGTAGTGTTATTGTCAAGGACAGTGCATTCACAAAGGAAATCATGAAACCATTCTAAACCCACTTCGTGGGGAATGACATTAAAGATAGAAGAATCAAGGGGGATATTATTCTCCTTATTAGTTCAAATTTGGTCCAAGGGAAGTATGGGCCTGGAAGAAATAAAGACAGGGACCGGCTGGAACTGGGTGGGGCATTCATTACCCAGTTTTGCAATGAGGCAGCTTCCATTAGGGAGATCATTTACAAATACTGGAACATATTTTCCTTATTTAAAGAAATGGCCAGCGTTGTAGAGGTTAGATCCCGTATTGTGTTCAGGAGAGGTAAAACCCTGAAAAATTACTTTGAACATCCTACTATTGATTACGGGCCTAATATTACAAATAACAAAAGGGGCACCTATAGGTGTGGCAATTGCCCACAATGTAAGATGGTGTTGGAAGGGGATCGGATAGAGGTTAATCATCGGGTCTTTAGGTCCAAGTTCCATTGTACTTGTAATACGACAGGGGTTATATATGTGGGCAAGTGCCTTAGGTGCAAACATTTTTATGTTGGAAAGACAAAAAGAAAATTCAGGGAATGTCTGTATGAACATGGATTAGATATGAGGAAGGGGGATATGAAAAATGCCCTTGCTAGGCACATCAGTAGTAATACAGATCATGTATTTGTTTTTTGTGTGTGTTAGAATGTATTCAGAGAGATTTCAAGGGGGGGACCCTGGGAAGATGTGCTTGAGGTAAAAGAATTAAATTGGCAATGGAGACTGAATGCCACTGTTCCCCCTGGTTTCAATGATAATTTGTCTATAGCTAGTGTGCTCAAATTAAAATCATATATTGTATAGAGTGACTTCCCATTTAGTGTATAATGACTTAGTTTAATATTTCTTTTGAAATGTTTTTTAAAAAAGTTTTTTTTTTTATGTATTTTTCCATGAATGTTTTGCATTCAATATTATGTGTTACTTTAAGGTATTTAAATTTTTTAATTGAAGGGGACATTTCATTGGACATGAATTTATGGGTTGGGTATTTATATGTGGTGCTGTGTTGTGTTCAGTGATTCTGATTTAGTTTTTTACGAAAGCACTAAATTTGTGGAGTTTTGTGCAATAAATTTTATTCATTTATCCTTCTGCATGGTTTTGTTTGCCTTCCTGGGTTGTGCTGCTGCCCATTTCACCTATATTTTTCTATATTGACTCCTTAATGAGGCTGCATATTCAAAAGCACATCTTACAATAATGTCCAAACCAGTCATTCTTATCAATGGGTCCTCAGTCACTAAATATCCAACAATATAGTAACACAATTTAGCAGCAAAATTACAGATTGCAAGCCTGGTTCATAATGATGCTCCACAATCACACAGGGTTGTGGTAAATCACAAATGGACCATACACATGGAAGCAAAAACATATACAATTGTGCACCTGTAAACAGGATTTCACAGTGTGATCCAGGATTCATAAATATGTGACTCACAGACTACACTAAGGGGGCGGGACCAGCACTTACTCATCTGTAGATGTATTCTACAATTCCCCAGATCTTGACACCCAATGAGCAAGTAATAGTGAAGTATTGCTCAGAATAAAGTGTCCTAGTAACCACAGCAATATTACTTGTGCAGACAGAAGCTAAACATGTAAAAAATGCAACAGCATATTTTTGTATACTACAGTGCACATACAGGCACACTACTACAGCCACACCAGGGCTACCCTCTCCAGCCACTGGAAGTAACACTGGCTCATATAATAACATTGTGTCAATGGCATTCACAGCCAATGAGCTACTTTTTAAAATGAATCACTGTTACTTATGATTACAGGGGCCTATGTATTACAGTTCTCCACACTGGGCAAAAGTTGCTACCATGGCCCGAAATGTAGGGCATAGTTCAGGTGTACTTGTCACTGGATTTCCTGAACTGTAGCAAATACATGATAGTGAACTCAGTTACTCAAAGCAGAAAACTGCTTCCATGGTTCATAACCAACAATATCATCAAACATATTTAGAGTCACAAGATTCATTGGCAATACAACACATCTCAGCACAATGATTAACAGAGGACCAGATCAGCAGGAAAGAAAGTATTCACAGAACTTTATCATATATATCCTTTTAGAAGGAGAAAACAGACCATCTTTAAGGTTGTGTGCCCACAGCAAATCTGTGACAGGTCAAGGAACACAGCACACACTGTGTATATGACTAACAGGGCACTGTTGGAACACACGTAATGACAGAGAAACCCCACATTGCAATGCAGGCAGCAATTACAACTGCACAGAAAACTGTGAAGTTAAAATAACCCCCACTATTCAAATCCAAGCAGTGAAAGTGTCAAAAGGACTGCAATAAATTCATCTATAGGACAAAAGCATCTACATATAGTGGGCCATATGGTCACCTTCGCTGAGCTAATCTCCATAAGTAAGGGACCACTCTGTAGTCAAATCTGCCTGCAGCCAATCATACATATATTCTTTCCTACACTTCTTAACCTTGGTGTTTAAATCAGATGCTGTACCTCCTAATCTAGGCCCTATTCTGCTTTCTATTCCATGTGA